>NC_087202.1:6410678-6438178 GCF_015104395.2 Macrobrachium nipponense | reverse complement strand
GAGATATAAGAAAATTTTCCATTAATAGAATTGGCCCTCTGAGTTTGACTGTTATGCCCGACTAGGGTATATGGCACTTAGGAAGGAGTAGACGCTAATGGGAGATAGACTCAGTGTTTTATATCCCTCAGATTTTGTTTTGGACTTCGAATGTCAATTTTTTTTTAGACAATGCTGCCAGACTCAATTTCAGAAAATGCATTTTTTCCCATGATATGTACATTTGTGTGCGGCATAGTTTTGGGGATTGTTCTCGTTGTCAATAATCTTGTTGCGTTGGGAGGACCATACTGAATTGAGTATATAATATATATATATATATATATATATATATATATATATATATATATATTATGTATATATATATATATATATATATATTATATATATATATATATATATATATATATAACTGACTCACTTCCTGTGAACATTTGAATATTGAATAAACAAGTAAAAAACTGCGCCAAACCTTCTTCGGCGCAATCGAGTTTACTGCTGTACAGCCACTATAGCTTATTATAATCAAGCCACCGAAAATAGATCTATCTTTCGGTGGTCTCTGTAGAATGCTTTATGAGCCGCGGCCCATCAAACTTTAACCACGGGCCGGTGGTGGCCTTATCCTATATGGTTGCCAGAAGCACGATTGTGGCTAGATTTAACCGTAAATAAAGTAAAAACTACTTAGGCTAGAGGGCTGCAATTTGGTACGTTTGATGATTGGAGGGTGGATGATAAATATACCAATTTGCAGCCCTCTAGCTTCAGTGGTTGTTAAGATTCTGAGTGCGGACGAGAAAAGTGCGGGTGATAAAAGGTGCGGACGACAGACAAAGTCGGACAATAGTTTTCTTTTACAGAAAACTAAAAGCATACTGATACAAAACACCTGACAAATAACAAGTATTCATCACTATTTCAGTGTTAAAAAAAGCCAGCATATTTTAAATTGTTAACAGACGAAATTAACGCATCTAAGGTTATGGAATATATATGAAATCACTCATTATAATAATATAAATGTTTGCATATTATCGGTGTTCTTAATAGCAATCGCATTACCTTCAAGCAAACCCACTCCTATGTGTTAGCATATAACTTTTTAAATAAATCGTTTCGCTTCCCAACAATGGTCGACTAAGCAATTTAATTAAACAAAATTAATATTGCTTATTTGCATTCGCCTGATTAGCCAATAAAACACCTTGATTTCGATTTTTCCCATCATTATTCTAAAGAAAATAAAAAATTAAAAGCAATCTGCAATGTATATTTCCTAATTCATTACTTTCCTTTATTGATTTTGATATTCTTGTCGTGGGAGGCGTTCTGTTGGGTTTGGTCAGTGATTTTGCTTTAAACAGATATCAGCGTAAATTGGAGTACATATATGCATACATGCACACAGAAAATATGTATAATATGTATATGTATATATATATATATATATATATATATATATATATATATATATATATATATATATATATCCGTTCATGCCATTTAAATGCGTGTGTGTGTGTGTGTGTGTTTGTGTTTGTTTTGTTATTTCGTCTGTGTTTTAATGGCAGTCACATCTGCTTGGCCCGGTTACCATTAGATTCCACCAATTTGTCTTTTATATATCCCGATTGATATTTGACGCAAAATTTACAATACTCTCATTTTGTCTAAACGCATTTGTTTATTTTTTGTTTTTCAACCTTTCCTCTTCTCTTACAATAGTGTAGTTTCTAAGTCAGTACTTGAAGAATTATTGTCTTGTAAGAATATGTTCTATACATTTACCTGTTTAACCAACCTTCAAGAGGAGATTGTGGAGACTGCAAATCCAGAAGCTCGGATTATTTTATTCTTTCCATCCTTAGCATTTTTTATGACATTTCCTTACGGATCAAACCGTATTGATATCCGTGAAACCCGTTCTCGTTGCAACAAGTGTAATGGTGTCAGTCTGGACCTCTAAATTTGGAAGATTACTTAAGATTTTTTAGTCCTTGAAGTCACATTTTATTATCTGTGTCCGCGAGATATCAGTTTCGTGATTATAAGCCAACAGTAGGATAGGGACTGAGTAATTATATATTTTTTTCCCAACAGTCCTGCATTCATGTAAAATGAAAAGGGAGAAATCCATATCTACCTTTTCTTTTGTTTCCTTTAGAGAGAGAGAGAGAGAGAGAGAGAGAGAGAGAGAGAGAGAGAGAGAGAGAGAGAGAGAGAATTGGGAGTAATTATTATTTTTTTTTCCAAAAATCCTACAGGCTTGTAAAATGGACAGGGAGAATTCCATATCTGCCTTTTCTTTTTTTTCCTTTAAAGAGAGAGAGAGAGAGAGAGAGAGAGAGAGAGAGAGAGAGAGAGAGAGAGGAAAATAGAATTTTGGGAGTAATTATTATTTTTTTCCAACAGTCCTACAGGCTTCTAAAATGGAAAGGGAGAATTCCATGTCTGCCTTTTCTTTTGTTTCCTTTAGAATAAGAGAGAGAAGACGAAAATAGAATTTTGGGATGTGACTGGCACTACCCATCGCGTGAAGCTCTTCCTGGAAAATAAAAGGATTAGTGACAGGGTTTTCTGTTCTCTAGATTTTTTTTTCTGGAACGTGAAACGTGGAGATAGTTTTGGACAGTCTCTTTGTCTCTCTTAAAACGCGTCACGGATCTATCTCCTTCAGTTTGAAAAGAAACAAAGGTTGCTTTTGCTTTTGACCTGACCTGAAAGCTGAAAAAACAAACTGCTGTTTTATCTCATCGATGCTGGTTGTCAATCGAGTAAATCCCTCTTGTAGTCTTTCTATAACTTGATTTATTGCATGAATATGTTTCGTGGGAATTAAGTTTTATTTTATTGAAAATATGAAATCTTTAGTATTCCCTATCCGCATTTTTTCTGTCCGCCCCAAGACCATAAAAGCTTCTGAGGTAGAGGGCTGCAAATTGGTATGTTGATCATCCAACCTTCAGTCATCTAACATACCAAATTGCAGCCCTATGGCCTCAGTAGTATTTATTTCATTCAAGGTTAAATTTAGCCATAATCGTGCGTATGGCAACAATGTACCTCCCGGCCGTGGTTAGTAAGATAGATCTATTTTCAGTGGTGTTGATTATGCGGTGTACAGAAAACTCGATTGCGTCGAAGAAACTTCGGGGCATTATAGCTTGTTTTCAGTGGTGTAATGAGAATCGGACAAGAGATAGGTGAGTGTGTCTGCATAAAATTGTGCTTTCAAGCGTAATTATGACGCAAAAGTAAATATTAATATTATCCTTGATTCCTAATATGCATTGTTTTCTTTGTAAGAAGTTTATTTTTCTTTTCAAATTATTCTTCTTCTTCTTCTTCCTCCTCAGTCCCTAGATGTTTATTCTCATCCTGGTAAGAGGAGGGTTAAGTCGGTTCTCATGGATAATCATCTCTCTCTCTCTCTCTCTCTTCTCTCTCTCTCTCTCTCTCTCTCTCTCTCTCTCTCTTCATTTCTTTGTATCTCTAATCGTAAAAGTTGTGAGTTCTTTTATGTCCTCTTTTTTGCTTTTACCTATTTATGCGTTTCTTTTATCGGTTGCCCCCTTTTGGTTTCTGCTTATCTTGTTATGTCTCTCTGTATACGAGTACTGTAGTAGATTCACATCAACAGTGCATCTGATGTCTAGGCCAGTCCCTTAAGACGCTCCTGATTGGCTGTTGATAAGCCAATCACAGGGCTGGAAACTCTCAGACTCTTTCTCGAGAGTTCACATTAGCGGAATTCATGTTCCACCTCTCCTGAGGAATACTTTTCAAAGACATATCCCTCATGAGAGGTGGTGCATACATCCTGCCTATGTGAACTCTCGAGAAAGACTGAGGAGAGATTCAAGCCCTGTGACTGGCTTATCAACAGCCAATCAGGAGCGTCGTAAGGGACGGGCCTAGACATCAGATGCATGGTTGATATGAATATACTATAGTTTCTTCTGTTTATGACCCAAGTTTCCTGGACATTTCAATCATTTTAGTCTGCTAATTACTGTCTCTATTCGTGAAATATTAAATCATGTCGTGTTTTTTGTTATTATAAGTATTGACTGACTGAATTCTTTTATCGGTAAACTTTATTCCTGTCCAATGTAGCAATCACCCGATTACCTTAGCTTTAGTTGTCTGTAAAAGAAAACGAATGAGATCTGCTGTCCGTCCGACTTCTCTGTTCCTTCCAGATCTTCAAAAACTACAGAGGCTAGATGTGCTGCAAATGGTATGTCGATCATCCACCCTCCGAATCATCAAACACACCAATTTGTAGCCCTCTAGCCATCAGTAGTTTTAATCGTATTTTAGGTCAAAGTTAGCCATCATCGTGCGTCTGGCAACAATAAAGGACAGGCGCCTCAGGGTCGTGGTTAAATTTTCATGGGCCACGCCTCTTACAGTATTCCATCGTATCGATAGATAGATCTATTTTCAGTGGCATTGATCATACGTTGTTCGGGAAACTCGATTGCCAATTTTTACTTGTACTTAGAATCCACATAATTGTTAACCATTTCAATGATTCTTTACATACGCCCACCCTCTCTCTCTCTCTCTCTCTCTCTCTCTCTCTCTCTCTCTCTCTCTCTTTGCTGTTTGTGTTTCTCTCCAAATAAAATCCTTTGTGGTTTTGCGGGAATAATCACCTGGAAAGAAAATGAGACAAAAGGAAAAAGGACTCTGAAAAACAAAACAGAAAAAAGATATATAATATGATTGAGAGAGAGGAGGAGATAGAGGAGGAGCAGAGAGAGATGACGGAAGAGGGAGGGAAAGGAGAATGAGGGGAGAGAGAGATGCATACACATTTCCGCCATGTATCAATCAAGCTGGCTTGCATTATAACCAAAAGAAAGGAGAACCAGCCAAAACCTTACGCGAAAACCTTTTTTCCTTTTCCCATACCCTAAAAATGAGAGCATGAAAAGAGAGAGCATGGGAGAGAGTGGAGGAGAAGAGAGAGGGAGAGGAGATGGGAGAGGGAGGAAGAGAGGAGAGGGAGGAGAGAGGGAGAGAGAGAGAGAAGAGAGCGAGTGCAGAGAGGAGAGATTGGAGAGGACGAAGAGAGAGAGGAAGGGGAGAGAGAGAGAGAGACGGGTCAAAACGACTACACAAAAGATGAAGAGCATGGTGGCCTTTGTAAATCTCATTAATGCTAAAACTATTCGCCCTGCTAAAAATTGGTAAAATGTCTTCTCATCTCTACACATTCTGGCACCTTAGGTAGAATGACCGCAAGTAGCCAGTGGTGAAAGGGAGAAAAAAAAGAAAAAAAGAAAAGTGACCAGGTAACTCTTTCCATAAAATAAAACTCAAAGTGAAGGACGAAACTATCCCACCGTAATGGTCAAGGGCCGTTTTTGGTTTACAGGCCTCCTTGCAAAAGCTGCCTACCTAATTAAAGGTTTCCCCTTCAGTGTAAATGCTTGTGTGTGGGTTCGTGTTTCTATGGGTTGTGAAGAGAGAAGAGTTACGAAATGGATTTACAAGGATTAGGATGTCTCAAATAAGGACTTGGTAGTTCAATCGTTAAGAGGAGACATCGTTGTGCTCCACTTATCTGTGGGAGCAGGGTTTTCCTGTTCATTCACAGTGTTCCCTTCCGTAATGATTTTGTCTAGCTTTCTTTTAAAAATCTTCTTCAAACTGCTGCTTGTTTTACGGACTTCTCTGGTGGGGTTTAAGTTTTTTCCACGGGTTGTAACATATCTTGGTATGGTGAAGAAGAATTCCCGTCAAAAAAAAACAACATGGGAACGTGTTGTATTTTCTTCAGCTCGAGACGAGAGAGAGAAAACTGTAATTTTCTGAGAATTCAGATATTTGTATTTTTTTATTCGGACTCTCGCTTGCATTAAATTTACAGGAAAGTAGTTGTTTGTAATCTTTTTTTTTTTTTTTTTTTTTTTTGGGGGGGGGGTTTTTTTGTTGGGGGGGGGAAAAGGGGAACGGGGGAAGCTTCACGATTTCAAAATGAGTATCGTAGGAGTCCACCTTTATAAATACAGACTTGTTGCTAATAATATACATTGTTTGTTAATTGGCCGCATTCTCAAGGAAACTGTCTTTTCGTACGATTGTGTTTAATGTTAAGTAAATATAGTAATTTTTTTTCAGTATTAGTACATGCAAGCCAGAGAGAATACTTTGTAGGTTGGTATTTATTAGAGGCGTTGGTAGCAGCCTATAGAATTGGGCTATAAAGATTTTCCTTGTACCATCCACGTTCCCTCATACCAAACACAACACACCACGCCACAGACACACACCCACAAAACACATATATATAATATATATTATATATATTTATTATAATATTATATATTATATTATCTATATAATATATATATATCTATGTTGTGTGTGTGTCGGTGGTGTGGTGTTGTGTAGTGTGGGTGTGTGGTCGTTGTGTTCCAATTGAAAAAAGTGGGATTAGTTATGCCTTTTTTGTTTCCGACATCACACTGGTACGTTTTGAAAATGGATTTAAACTCAAGCGTTTTTCTATTTTCTTCTATGGTTAATTTTATTTGGATAGCCAATGTGTCAACAGGTGAATCGTCAATGAAAAAACGGGAGTAAGATATATTATGTATTTATTACTGGGGTGTTATCCGGGTTGCCTCCTTAGGAGTTCCATCAACTTTTTCTAACTAGTTCGCCGTTTCCTAGGAATCAACACTTCTTCTGCATGGAAGTCCTGGGGTGCTACTTCCAGTCCTGGAGTTGTTCCAGATTCCTTTGTTCAGGGCGGATCTTGGGATCGTGCCTTAGTGGTTCCTATGATTATGGCTATAATTTACCACTGGCATATTCCCATATCCGCTTCTTATTTCCTATTTTCAAGATCTTGATACTTATCCATTTTTTCCCTCTCTTTCTCTTCAACTCTGGTGTCCCATGGTAATTTGCGGCATCAATTGAGTGCATACTTTGTTCTTCTTGATTTTGTCTTTGTCAACGTCAACGTCCTGGCTCTATTTGCACGTAATCAACCCTATCCGTTTCTGGAAAATACCATAGTCCCAAGGAGGGAGACTAATGGGGTGGGCGAATCATGCTTCACTAAAAGACTGACTACAGGAACTTGATTATTTTATTATTATTATTATTATGTTATTATTATTATTATTATCATCCATCGCTTTTGAACTTAAATTTGAAAAAAAAGGTTTGTAAGAAAAAAATACTGCTAAGCCCAAAAAACATTGGCAAATTCGCTTTTGGAATTTAGAAAAAAAAATGTTTGGGTAATAAAAAAAATTACGACTAACCAAAAGACATTGCCAAATTCGCTTTAAACCTTAAAAAAATAAAAAAAAAAACTTTGAACGTTAAAAAAAAAAAAGAAATGTTGGTAAAGAAAAAAACCTACGACTAACCAAAAATGCATTGCAAATTCTCTTTGAAACTTAGAAAAAACAAAGAAGTTGGTGTAAGAAAAAATAATGCGACTAACCAAAAAATATTGCAAATTCGCTTTGAACCTTAAAAAGAAAAAAAGTATGGGTCCATAATTAGAGCTTTAATAAGGCTGCTATCGTACAGTCCTCGAGTGTACGATAGAATGCAACAATACAAAGTCTGCTATCAGCATCATTCACTTTTAGCCGCACTTTCCATGGCTTCTTTTGCTGCCCTTTTTGAATGGGGCGATTAGGCGAACCTCAAAACACCACCGGGTTGAAACCAGTACCTTTGGCTCTAATAGCGGGACCAGATTTTCTGGGGCGGGGTTTTGGGGTTGGGGTGGGGCCCCGGAGGGTTCCTTGGGGGGTTGTCTGTTGTGAAACTGGATTGTCTTTGGAATAATGAGTGTATTTATGTGCGTTATATTATATAATCTATTATAATTATATATATAGATATATATAGATATATAATACACATACATAAGTCATACAAACACTCACACAACCACACACACACATATATAATATATTATGTATATATATATATTATATGTATATATATTCTATTATAATAATTTAATTAATATATAATAAAGATAAATGCCACGAAGGAAAAAATAAACGAAGGGAGGTCTGCTGCAAGGATTTCTTTCGACTTTAAAAGTACCTTTACTGAGCAGATACTGACATAAAATACGAGAAAAGACCAATACAAGAAGGTTCGTATTAAAACTTGACCATATAGGGGTGCTCCTATTCCCTAGAATTAAATAAAGGGATCAGTGCCTAGAATCCGACCTCAACCTTGAAGAAATAAGAAACCTTCCCAAAACAAACGCCATAAAAAAACAATGGGTGCCAATTAAAGGTTTTAAGAACAATCATCCTCAGATACAAGTTTACGAGGAAATTAATTAAATTATTTCGGTTGGGACAGCTATTCAGAACTTGGTGTAAACAAAACCATATTCACAAATACATTGACCAGACATACAGTTACAACGGAAAATTTAATAACTCTAAGGCAACTGTTTTTTTATTTAAGTCAGTAATTATATCTTTGAGGTTCATTCTTAAACATGTTTGACCAGAATAACAAGGGTTCTAAATGAAAAAAAAAAATAAAGGCCACGGAAACCTTTTTTTTAAACATTGAAATTACAACATGAAAAGTAAGTTGTATTTAAAAGCCAGATTCCTAAAAAGATTTCGTGATAAGAAACATCTCCTTTGACCGTGCGAATTACTGAAACGTTTCAATCCAATTAATACGGTGGTTTTTTGTTGTCACTTAAAATGAACTGATACTGCATTAGATTTTTTGCCCAGTTTTTTACCAGAGTTATTTATGACCTGGCTTTGAGCCTTACTTTCTAAGGCCTTGCTGGACTGTCCCGAGATAAAATGAGGGACAATCCATAACATGGAATTTTATATTATTTATATAAGTTATATGTGTGTGTGTGTGTGTGTTGGGTGTGTGTGTGTGGTGGTAAAAATGTCCCTTTTACCAACAGAATTTCCATGCAATAAAAGGAGACCCATTTAAAACAACGCATTTTTTTATGGGCTCCTTTTCTTATATCTTGCGTTCTTCTTCTTCTTCTTCTTCCCAGCTTGTTCCCATTTTTTGATATGGGGTTGTTGCCGGTTTCGGATTGAGCCCATTTCCCCAATCTAATTTTCTATCCTGCGCTTCTGCCTCATCAATTTTCCCTTCTCATGTAAGTCTCCTCTCACACAGTCCCTTGCCATCTCTTTCTTGGTCTCCCTCTTCTTCTTCTTTCCCTTGCACCTCCACCCCCCTAGTATGTCCTCCCAGCGTGGTCCTCAATCTCTCTCCTCAACAGGTTGTCCATTACCCCCCCTATCTCAGCCTCCCCTTCCCCTTAGCCACTTTCTTTGCATACTTCGCACCACCTTAGTCGACCCCCCTGTAGTAGTCTAATTTCTGAATCCTATACCCGTTCTTTTTCGGTGGTTCAACCCCAGACAATTCCACCTAAAGGCATTCCTCCAATTTTGCTGCCACATACCATGCTTCTTCTGCTCTGTTTTTTCTTTCATGCTTGCTGTTTCCGTAACCCATACAGCATTGCCGTTCTTACCAACCCGTCTTGTGAAATTTTTTTCCTTTTTAAACCTAAGGGCGGCAACTTCGTTTTTGGTCACATAAGAACTCCAGATGGACCTCCCGCTTCCTCCAGTTGTTCCAGCCTGCCTTGTACCCGATGTTTTAACTTCTTCTTCCTTGACTTCCCTCCAGCGTTAACAAAAGCTGCCCTCCCAAATACTTAAACTATCAACTTCTCCTTATTTGGTCTCCACCAAGCTGAATTACTTTCTCTATCATCCCCCTCAGTGGTGGGTGTACACCGTATATTCTGGTCTTAGATCTGCTTTTATTCTCATTCCATCTGTCCTCCAGTACTTGTCTCCATCTTTTCCAACAATTTCAACTTTCCAGCTCTTTCCCTGCTCTCTGCGCAGCAGAACCAAATATCATCCTCATACAACTATGTTCCATTGGTACTGTTCTTCCCTTACTTCCTCTATTATAACGGATCCAATTTACTATTTTGTTAAAGATAAAATATGCTCAAGAGCCGACCCCTGGGTGTAAATCCTACTCCTCACCTCCCCCCCAAACCTTCTGTCTCCCCAAACAACTGCTCCTCACTCTGGTAAATACATTCTGGTAACATCTCTTGTATCAATCGGCACATAATAATTTCTCTGGCACCATCTTCTCCCTCAGACTGCCCTCCATACCTCTTGTCCTCGGGACTCGTCATAAGCCTTTTCAAGGTCAATATGAATCTCAATATGTAAGATTCCCTTTTGTTGTTTTCCCGAATTTTCTCCATTATTTTGCCTCAGACAAAAACTTATACCATGGCCTTACTGTTGTTTCCCCTTCCCCTTCATAAATCCCCATCTGCTCTTTTACCGCCTATTTTAGTACTTCTTCTCTCAGTCTAGCATCTCTCATCCTTTCCCAGTATCTTCAAAGTGTGGGACAAAATCAATAATAATGCCCCTATAATTACCACAACTTTCCTTGGACATCGGCCTTTCCCCTTTAAAAATTGGGATCAAATATACGCTCGCCACGCCACTCCATTTGGTGGTATCATTTTCCTTTGTTCAAGGATCTTTATCATCAAAGATCGTACAGTATATCCACCTTCCACTAAGAGGAAAAAAACCTTCCAAATCTTTCTAATGCTTTCCATGCCTCCACCGGAATCAATGTCTGGTCCGGTTTGGCTTTTCCCATTCTTCACTCTTTTCTTCGTGCATTTAGTACCCTTCTTGCCTAGAAAAAAACCCTCATTACCATGCCGATGTTCACTTGCCCATCCTTCTTCTAATAGTCTATTATTTTCTTCGTTTAAAAAAACAACTGTTCGAAAATTTATCTTTCCCAGTTCTCTTCACAATGTCTTCCATCCTTTTCTAAGTACTACATCCATCCGTTGAATCCTTTATTTGTTTGATATGTGTAATATCTTTTTGGTGGTGCTCTTATTTCTGCCCTTTGGATCGCTTGAATCCGTCGTTCTTAATCCTTCCTTTGTCCCCGCCAGCCATTATTACACGTCCATCATACGACTGCTCTGCTTTAGCTTTGGGCTACCACCTTTTTCACCACCCCTTTTTTTGTTTTTCCTCCTGAAACCTATTCTCTGTCTCCACTGACTGTGACTTCCCCATTTTTTTCCTTTTATTTCTTTGCCTCCTTCTTATCTTTTACTACTTTCTCAAGTTCTTCATCCCAACCCACCCAACCTCTCCTTTTTCTTCCCATATGATACCAGATGTCTCTCCTAGCTAGCTTCCTTTTTCCAATGCCTTTGCTTTTATACTGCTGCATTTCGTGCCCCACCAATTCCCTTTGAACATCTTCAATCCCTTATATCAAATATCCTCCAAAACCCTCCCTTCTTAAAACTCTTCCTTTCTTCTTTCCCCTTCCTTCTACTAATTGTACCATTTAATTTTCCTTATCCCTTTAGCTTTGTTTTTGGTTTTTTCTTTTCCCTTTTTAACCAAAGTTCAATCCATACTTAGCAGTCTGTGTTTGGGGGGACTACATGGTCGCCCTGGAATAACTTTGCAGTTCTTTGAACCTCCACCAGATTTCTCCTTTTTTATACAAGAACGTAGTCTTTTCTGGGAGAATCTTTGTACCCCATTCCTATATGTTTTTATTAGGTGTTTCCCATTTTGTTCTTCTTCAAGAGTGTGTTTACTTTTATTTGCCATGTCGAATTGCACCAGCAAAAGTCCCACTACACTCTTCACCTTCTGGGTTTTTCTCTCCCCAATAATAGTATTATATAATATATATATATACCTATATATATATATATATTATATCTATAATATATATATATATATATTAATATATAATATATATCTTAATATATATATATAATATCAATATCCATTAATATATATACTCTATCTATATCTATTCTATTCTTACGTTTATCGAAAGTAAGCTTTTTCTATCAAGTATTTTTTGGAACCTTCGGAAGAGATCCCATCGTAAGCAGTTTTTAATTATTTTTTGTTTTGGCCTTGACAAAAAAAAAAACAAAGGTTCATTTTTTCAATTAGTCTCCATGGGAATAATCGAGGCAAGCTTCCGTTGTTTCCTTCTTTCCCTCAAAGCTGAAGGGAGCTTGTTGGGAGCTTTTTTTTTTTTTTTTTTTTTGTTTTTTTTTCAATTAAGGATCTCTCCTTCACCTTCCTCTCCGTAATGGCCCAAAATAAAAAAACATTTTTGTTTGATATTGGGGACACAATACACACACACACTCTCTTCTCTCTCTCTCTCTCTCGTCAAGTTGCTTCGGCCACCAGTCCCAGTTTTCTGTAGTACAGTGTTATTAATCAACGGTCCGGTACAGAAAACTTTAACTTGATATGGTAGATCCCAAACATCCATACCGTGCGTTCTGATGTCTAGGCCTGTCCCTTACGACGCTCTTGATTGGCTGTTGTTAAGCCAATCACAGGGCTGGAAACACTTCTCAGTCTCTTTACACGAAAGTTCGCTATGGGTCAGGATGTAACATAGATCCTGCCTATGTGGAACATAGATCCATGCCTATTTGTGCGAAACCTCTTGAAGAGAGACTGAGAGTTTCCAACCCTGTGATTGGTTGATTAACGCCGCCCAATCCAGGATCGTAGTAAGGAACTGGCCATAGACATCAAACAAACTGCACGGTTCGGTGTGAAATCTACCTAAATAAACGTTTAAGATCAGTACCTCTCACAATGCATTAGTGTTACCTTTCCGACAACGCACATAAAAAAACGGGACACTTATTAGTCGTCTGTGGTGAATAAGTTGAATCGGTCCGCTTTAAACATTTAAAAGAATAAAAATACAAGTAATTATGCCTAAAAAACAAATTTCTTTCTGTTTCTTGTCTTTCCCAGAGTAAATTGTTGTTTCCTCCTGGCGTTAGTTTTTTTTCATCAATGGGAATGGAAAAGGAAATTGCAAGGCGAGACGAAGAATGGGAAAGAGTCAAGTAGAGGGAAAAATTCACACTTCACATGAAAATACATACACAAGCGCCTGAAATTCTTACACACGCGTCCACACACATGTATGTATTGTATTATATTGTGTATATAAGTAAATATCATATAACAACATAAAATTTAAAATTCTTTTGTAAAGCAATAAAGCGTAGTTATGTATGGTGTGTGTAGTCTATAAATATTATGTACTTAAATGACTTTTTTGTGTACAATGAAGAAACAAAGCGTAGATGCACATATTCATGGAGAATGGTGCACCTAACTGATACAAGGCTTACGGTGCAAAACCAAAAAGAAACTGAAACCAAATAAATCAATCAATCAAATCAATCAATAAATATTTGTTACACACAGATACCTCTGGCCAGGCGTAAAGCAACACGGGCCGCTAAGGATAAATAATAAAAATAAAAAACCAATCCGCATATTCTATAAGAAGAGGCCCACCTGAAAGACAAAGTACACAGATGGGATTCCCGAAAGATCAACAAGGAACGAAGGCGTAGGTAAATGAGGGAAAATGAGAGCCAGGAAGCTATAGTGGGATACTTTTGACAGACGTATCCCTCATGAGTGATGGAACATACATTCCTGCCTATGTGAACTCTTGAGAGAGACTGAGAGCTTCCAGGCCTGTGATTGGCTTATCAACAGCCAATCAGGAGCGTCGTAAGGGACTAGCCTAGACATCAGACGGAAACGGTTGATTTGTGGAATTCTACTATAGCAACAGAAAGGTTAATCTTAGTAATATGGAAAGTGCCCACTGGTGTCCAGTGAGAAAAGCAAACCTCCTCTCTCTCTCTCCTCTCTCCGTCATCCTCTCTCTCTCTCTCTCTGTGGACCGGGTGGTTGTAATATTGCGTTTAACTACCCATAAAAGCTCTGGTGCTGTCGTTTTGATAATAATAATAATAAATATAATAAATAATAATTAGAATAAAAAATATAGGGGTGTTCCAAGTGTAATATTGTGGTTGAAATACTAAAACACAAGCGGAAAGCTTTCCGGAAGAAACCTGCCTTCCTCTCCGCGGCATCATTGGGCGTGATCGGTATGGTCTTGGTTCTGGGAACCCTCTTGGGGGTGCCGCGTCTGTTTCGATTCTCGGGCATTTTCAACTGAGTGGGTTAGAGATGTGGTGTATTTCTGGCGGTAAGAAGTTCACAGTCGACGTGGTTCGGAAATTCACGTAAAAAGCCAGTTTGGTTCCCACGTTGATGAACTAACCCACTGGTTTCCATGCCAAAGTACCGAAAACACCTTACCGAAGAAAACAAAACAAACCAAACTAAACAAGGATTCTCATTCCTTCAACCTCATTGATAATGAGAATCGAGCTACGTTCCCTCCAAAGGCAATGAGGGGTTTTGGGTTTTGGGAGAATGGAACCAGCTTTCGCTTCTAAATAAAGAAATGGAAAGCGATTTGGTCTGTTTTGTACCGAGAACGCAGTCGAAATTGGGGTGTAGTATTATTGCAACATGCTGGTATTATTGGCAGTGTTTGGCAGGGTTACGGCGAGTATTCATCGTAATACTGACACTGTTAGCCCTTTGGCCAGTTTTTGTAGGGTGGCCACAACGAATTCCCCTTCATACGGGATAAAATACAAAAATTGAGTAGTTTCTTTCTAAAAATAACCGGGAATATGCTTGGAAGTTTTGCAAAGAACTTTTCAATATCCGTGCAACCAATAAAAAAAAAAATGGCCAATAAAATAAAAACTTTTTAATGATGTTTTTTGTTTGGGAAGAGCAAACTAACAATTTCTTTTTGGAATCAAATGAAATCTGATGTTCTCTTCTGCCATCCTTGCAATATCCTTCGCAAGCGTAAAAAAAAATTCTGCCAAAGTAGCCAACACTTTAATTTTAAATGATGGTTTTCTGGGAGTAAAAACATGACGAAATTCTTTCTTGGAATAAAAATGGCCAATCTAATGTTCCCTACTATACAGCCAATGGTAAAATTGCAATATATTGAAATTTTCCTTGCAATAATGAAAAATTCGCCAAAACTGGCAAGGTCTATAGCCTAGTGAACTTGTTCTTTTGGCAAAGAAACTTCGCTTCCAGTTTGATCAAACATGCAGGTATATTGCTCTAATCATAAGTATCCAACAAATAAGTTTCCTTCAGGCTGGATAATTATTAATGCCTGACGAAAGTGCAATATATCGCAATTCATTGCAATAAGGCAATGTTGCTATTAGAAGCCAAGAATTCGACAGAAAGCAAAGCTATAAATAACCCAAGGAATTTGTTCCGTAAGTCAAATTGGAATCTTCCTGTCGATGTGTATATATATTGACGGAATATATATTTAGTATCCAAACAAGTTGCAGAATGTAATTGATTTTTATAACATAACGCTCCCACATCCAAAGCAATTTTCCCTCAACCCTCTAAACTGATGTACAAATTATTTGGGGGGGGGCACGGCATTTTCCTCGGTTAATCACGAAGAATGAAAATAAAACATTTGCCGTCAGTTTTGATCATCAACTCTTTGTCAGAATGCCCGAAGGGTGAGAGGCATTTTCACGGTGGAAAATGTTTATTTTTAATTTTAAATGTTAGTTTGCTTGGGGAGAAACATATGTATCATTCCAACCATTTAATAATCTATCATATTTTGGCAATACTTTCGTCCGTTCTTTGATAGTTTTTTCTATTGGAAACGACCGACCAATGGTCCTTCTTACCTTTAATCATTGCCCTAATAAGATTTTAGATAATTTAATATCATAAAATGATGATTCCCCTTTGGCCACGTCGAGTTCCACAGTTAATTCGAGGAAGCGGTTTCATCTGTGTATGATGAATATTAGTGATATATCTTAAACATTTTTAATTTATAGTATGTCAGTTCTTGATTGTAATGTCATGTTTAGTTTCCGAAGGAATATCCAGAAAAATGGTGTAAAAAAGTATGTTTTTAATTAGTTTTGGTTTTATTCTTTTGTTAAATATGTTTCAAGGTATTTGTATTCTTTAAATATGTTTAAAAGTATTGATTTGTTTGTTCCTACATGAATTCGGTCAGAAGATAAACATCAAGGAACCTTCATCGTTTAACGAAGACGCAAAGGAACGGGTTGTCAGAACTAGCCAGTCTATTATTTAGCTTTTAAAAGGAGCAGATGAATTAAAGGCAGTTTGGGTAATTTTGTGACGTAGTCTTGTTAATAAATTTTAGAAACTCGAGTATTAGTGAATCATTTTTGTTTATTCTATTATTTTCTTATGCTCTGAACTGCAGTTTTCTTGTCCAAAAATACGATGTTGAATTTCAGTTTTGTTGGTATGCTTGGATTGTCGGAACTGGCCAACTCTATTACATAGCGTTTAAAAGCAGATGATTAAAGATAGTTTGGTCTTTTACGTAGTCTGCAGTAAGTTCAGAAACCCTACTAATTAAGTAAACTCATTTTTTATTCTATTAGTTTTATGGCTTCCAGAACCTGCAGTATTCTTGTCCAAAACTACGGTGCTGGCATTTCATTATGTTTTGGTATGGCCCATTTCTCTTCTTCATATCGTCTATGCACGGCGAGGCATTTTGGCAGGGGGGGCTAATGGAGGAGAACTGTAGGCAAGTTGAGTTTTAATCGTCTATCGTTTATTGTCGAATTTTGGGTTGTCATTTTTCCTGCTAAATGGAAAACTCACTTCCAATTGATTGTTGAATTTTTAGATATCCCAATAAACTCAATCCTTTTTAAATTTGTGAGATAAAGATTGGGAATAAAAGAATTATCCAATAACTAGTTTCCTCACCCATCTTCGAAGATGCAGTTGTTCCCTCCTCGCTGAACTTCTTAGTCGGCTCAATAGATCGGGTTCAAGACTTCGGTTCTATGAGATAAAAAAAACTCCTCTAAATTAATTCTGTGGATAAAGCAACCTACTTCCTTGGTGACCGCGAGGCCACTCATCAGAGCATAACGTAGAATTGAAGACGGTAGTAATTAAAGTACTATTTTCATTCATTGATCATTTTTGATGCTATTTTTCTTAACCATAATTAGTTTCTAAAATTCCCTATTAATCGTTGGTTTAGTTAAGGAAGGCTGCAACTGAACTCAAACTGGGTAAGCGTAATTTATAACCCTATGAAACCACATTAGAACTTCATTATAATCACATGGCCCAATTTACAATTTAGTTTCATTTTATATGAAACTAAGTCAAATAGTTTTGGTGTGGAACAACGACTGTATTTCGACCCGAATATTTTAAACCTACATAAAGTTTATGAATGGGTCAAGCTGTCCATTTGCTTCCAAAGAATAACTTTTGCAGAAGTTTGGCTATCAAAGGGCAATGAAATATTCCACACCTGACTGCAATGGGCCCAGACGGCGAGGTGCAGTATTGCAACATTATGGATAATATAGTCAAGTAAACGGCATGTTGTCAATGGGAATTTGTAAAAATTCGTCGAAAATGGCGAAGCAACTCTTTTGCTTCTAACTGGGGTAAAAAAGTGGTTCGGTCATTGGGCGTTCTATCAATTTGCAATTTACTTGCAATAACGACAATGTTGAAAGAAGGAAACATATCCATCAACATAGTTTCTAGAATTTTTTCCTTCGGGAGCAAAACCAGGTTTTTATTTTTTTCTTTGAAAACTGGATAAAACTGCCCAGCCTACTTGGTCCCTTAAATGGGGTTACATGCAAACGTAATTTAGCTTGCTATCAAAATGAGTCTTGCCAATACTGCCAGTGTTTGCCAAGGAAAGCTAAATTAATTTCGTAAAAACAATTCTTGTCAATTGCCTTTATGTTTATTTTTATAGGTAGCTAACTTAAATTTGAGTTGAAAATTGAATGAAATGGTAGTCCTAGTTAGGATATGAGGGAGTTTAAACTAAATAACTTTTGAATCTTTGAACTGAATAAAATAAGGCAGCCTACTGGGTACGATCTTATTGACAAATATACATTCGAAGTCACAATATATTGCCAATTTAAATTGGCAATACTGGGAAGTTATGTAAACAAACTCATAGCATGGCCAAAAAGATTCAAAGGTTGGTTTTTGGGGTTTTGGGTGAAAGTTTGATTTCTTGTTTTAATAAAGAAAAATCTGTCGAAGTTGCATTGATAATAACTTGCTTAAATTATTCCCATGTTGCAAGCCTTGCATAAATTATCAAGATACCCAGGCTCTTGCCCCTGGAATTTTTTTAGGGGCCAAGATTATCTCTCATTCAGACTGGAACAAATATACAAATTAATGTTCTTCTGATGACGAATATGCATGGAAGTTGCAAATATGTTTAATTATACTAGCAATACGACAACGTTGCACGTAATAAGCAAATACAATGTTGCAACCATTTTAATGATGACTTATGGGATCAAACCACCTATTTATTTTTTTAATAGAATGCAGTCTAATGTTCTCCTGATATCGAACATGCACATGAAGTTGCAATATATTGCAATTTCCTCGAAGTAACATACTTTGCCAGAATAGCAAGACTGCAGCCTCTGGATATGAAGATTTATGATCTGTTTCTGGAAGAGGGGATACTCGGGAGAGAGATGTCGAATGGCAGATATTTTATATATACATATAAATGAAGGCAAAATCCGCGAAAGAAAAGTGCAACAATGGAGTAACCCGCTGTGATGCCTTTCGACTTCACGTCCTCAGGAAGGACGTTTGCGTTCCTTCGTGGTGGATGTTGCCTTTACTTATACAAGCAAACATATGTATACAGAAATTATGTATGAAAATTCGTAAAGTAACAAGTCTACGAACATAACCATATATATATATATATCTATATATATATATATATATATATATATATAATATATATGTGTGTGTGTGTGTGTGTGTGTGTGTGTGTGTGTGTGTGTGTGTGTTGTGTTTATTTGTCTATATATACACAATGAATGTTTGTATTTGTGTTGATGTGTGCATGTATATGTGCTTTTAAGAGCAACAGTCACCTAGCTTTTATATTGACAAACCACCACTATTATTCTCTCTGCAGTGACAAGTTGAAGACCTTTACACAGTTGATATGTGAATTTCTTCGTGACATCCTTCAGAGCTGACTGAAACGAACGGCGAGAAGACGAGGAGGTCAAACATCTTCCTTCCCAGAGGAAGACGAGCAAGACACTGGAGAGAGAGAGAGAGAGAGAGAGAGAGAGAGAGAGAGAGAGAGAGAGAGAGAGAGAGAGAGAGAGAGAGAGAGAGAGACGATAAGCTAATCGCTAATAAGGATCTGTTGCTTATTCGGTATCTGAGGAGAAATGGAGACGAGGGAATTGCAGGTATAATGGAATGCGTAATATATACTATATATATATATATATATATATATATATATATATATATATGTGATGTGTGTGTGTGTGTGTGTGTGTGTGTGTGTGTGTGTGTGTGTGTGTTTGTTTGAGTATTTATATTAAACCTTCTCCTGCAACGAGGCTGAAATTAGAGAAAGTACCCAAAACTGGCGTAGCCACAATTATACTTTTATATATATATATATATATATATCTGATATATCTGCTGTAGTAGTGTATGTGTGTGTGCTGTGTGTGTGTGTGTGTGTATCGTGTATATATATATATATATATATATATATATATATATATATATATATATTATATATTGCAGTTCTTGCCTTTCTCTTATATTTCCTGTGTTTGATTGATAGCATACTTATGACTAATTACTAATGAATAAAAAAATCACTGCATTTTGAATATGTCTATTTGCAAAAATATACAATTAAATTAATGTTTGTTCAAAGTTGCCCTGCCGTTGTAATTAGTCATCAGGAGGCCGATATCAACCAACACAGAAAATAGTAATGGGAAGATAGAGAGTGAAGAGAGAGAGCGAGAGAGAATCCTCCAAAACATAAGGTAACAGGAATTCCTGACTCAGAGCGCCTTACAGGTCATTAAGAGAAAAATAAAGAAATAAGTAAAACAACCAGCCAAAAACAACAGAAACACCAGCTGAAGGTAACTTTGGGTAGAACAGAGATTTCGGGAGGAATGTTTTTAACTGTTGGGGAAGTTCGTATCTCACAGCGTTATTGGCTAATGTTTTTGTGTCGTGTCTCGAAATGCTCGTTAGCGCCTGCAAAAATGGACCCCCCCCCCCCCTTCCGCCGTTTTTGCCAAGGTGTTGTTGTTGCTGTTCTTTTTTCTTCTTCTTCTTCGCCCTCCTCTAAGTCTTCCGGTTGTGAACCGCCGCCTGCTGGGTTTCCTCTTTGGGCTTTTTATTATTATTTTTTTTTTTTCCTGTTTTGGTTTTTTGTTTCCTTTTTTTTGCTTTTTCCAATTTTTTTTGTTTCTTTTTGGGTTTTACGTTTCCTTTCTGGTTTGCTTTTTTGCTTTTGGTTTCTTTTTTCTTTTTGTTTTTTCCTTTGTTTTTGATTTTGTGTTTAATTTTTCGTTTCCTTTTTTCTATAATAGGTAACAAAAAACCAAAAAAAGTAAACAAAAAACAAAGTGAAGAAACAAAAAACCAGAAAAGGGACCAAAATGAGGAAAACCAGAGGAAATAAAATAACCAAAAAAAAAGGAAACAGGAAACAGAAAAACCCACCAAAGAGAAAAAAACAAAAAAGGAAAAAAAACGCCTAAAAAGGAACCAAAAAAAGGAAACCAAAAACCAAAAAAAGGAAACAAAATTACCAATAAAGGAAAGAGAAAAACCCGCCAAAAGAAACAAAAAACATAAAGGAAGCAAACGAAAAAGGAACAAAAAAAGCAAATGAGGAAAACAAAAAACCAAAAAGGGAACAAAAACCAAAACAGAAACAAAGTTTCTGTTTTGGTTTTTGTTCCCTTTTTTTGGCGCTTATGGTTTCCTTTTTTTGTTTTTTAATCCTATTTTTGGTTTTTATTTCCTCATTTGCTTTTTTTTTGTTTCCTTTTTTGTTTTTTGCTTCCTTTATGTTTTGTTTTCTTTTGGTGGGTTTTTTCTCTTTCCTTTATTTGTAATTTTGTTTCCTTTTTTTGGTTTTTGGTTTCTTTTTTTGGTTCCTTTTTTTTGGTTTTTTTTCCTATTTTTTTCTCTCTTTGGTGGGTTTTTCTGTTTCCTTTTTTTGGTTATATTATTTCCTCTTGGTTTTTCCTCTTTTGGTTTTTATCCCTTTTCTGTTTTTTTGTTTCTTCACTTTGTTTTTTGTTTACTCTTTTTGGTTTTTTGTTACCTATTTATTTTATTATTCCTTTTTGTTTTGTTTTTTCTTCGGCGTTCGTTGGCGTTTAGATAGAGCAATGTGCTTACGGCTTCTACTTATGTGCAGTTTTCATATACATATAGCTCATATCTCTCTCTCTCTCTCTCTCTCTCTCTCTCTCTCTCTCTCTGCATAAACTCCCATGCAAAAATTCCTTTCTATCAGTCATTATCGAAATTCCTCCTCCTAATGTAATGTTGTTCGTTTTTACTCTCTTGGACAGGTTAAGAATACGGGGTTAGAAATCATTGTTCTGTTCTGTTTAACTTGCTCGTTATTTATTTATTTTTTTACATTTTCGTTCGGATAAACAAATAAATATCCTGTCCTAAAATGCGAAGCAGAATTTCAAGAACCTTTTAAGGCTTCTTGATGAGTTCCATTTCAACTCTTTATTGTGCAGCCACTGTTGTACTCTATTCACCTGTCAAAATTGAGAGCAGCACTATTAAGTCTTCAGTTACCCGGGTCGCCTCTTTTTGTGCGTCTCCTCTTCAGATATTTATTGAGATCAGAAGTGTGTTTAATTTATGTATTTCTGATATGTTTTATTTATGTATCGAAATTACTTTTGCTTGTCAGTACTAGCGGTCTCACATAAGTGAAAAAAATGTGATTATATATCGAAATTGCTTTTGCTTGTCAGTACTAGCGCTTTCACATAAGTGGAAAAAAATGTGAAAAAATCATATATATATATCTCAGATTTTCTTATAACATTTTAGGTTAAATTCTTCAGCTGGTTCGTTCTAGTTCTTGACCTTAAATATAATGGATGATGGGGCAGAAAGCCCCCCCCCCCCCCCCCCCCCCCCGTCTTTTCGGGAACATATCGCCCTATATTTTTGTTTATATTTGAGCCGGGAAGCCATTTTTTATCATTCCCTTTAATACAGCCTGTTCATTTTTTTTGGTGCAGAAGCAGTCACTCGCTATTTTATATTGTAGTAGTTACTCATACAGTTTTCGTGAATTATTTGTGATGAAATTTTCCAAAATTGTTTCTTATATTTTGTAATATCTGCTACTTAAAGTTTGATTAATGTATTTTTAATATTGACGGTAAAATACTGAAATATTTTTTTCTGAATTTCAAAGGGAATTATCAAGAATACTTTTCAATAAAAGCTTTTCGTTGTTCATTGGTAGGGAATGCCATTATATCGTTGTATTTCGAAGCAGCACTATCATTCTCTCCTTCCTAACTCCGTCACATTCCCCTGGGCGTGTCACTTGACAGATTATCTCATCTGTTACACAGAGTGAACTTCGAATGTCCAGGTAGTACGTTGGCAAAGTGAGATCATCAGAGTATTATTGATACATTAGGTGACACGTTTCTTAGACTTGTTGGATATCTGTGTTTTTCCGATTCTTACTGTGGTCTGTATAGTAAATTCACAACCGTGCATTTGATGTCTAGGCCAGTCCCTTACGACGCTCCTGATTGGCTTTTGATAAGACAATCACGGGGTTGGGAACTCTCAGTCTCTCTTGAGAGTTCACATGGTTAGGATCTATGTTCCACCTCTCCTGAGGGATACGTCTGTCAAAAGTATCCCTGAAGAGAGGTGGAACTTACATCCGGCCTATGAGAACTCTCTCGAGAGACTGAGCGTCCAGCCCTGTGATTGGCTTATCATCAGCGCCAATCAGGAGCGTCGTAAGGGACTGACCTAGACATACAAATGCACGGTTGATGTCGATTCCAAAAAGAGGCTACGAAATGAAGGAATGTAACAAGTAAAAATCGCCCCAAGCATCTTCGGCGCAATCGAGTTTTCTGTACAGCCGCGGCCCACGAAGCATTAACAACGGCCTGGTGGTGGCCTATCCTATATTGCTGCCAAAACCACGATTGTGACTAACTTTAACCTTAGGTAAAATAAAAAGTACTGAGGCTAGAAGGCTGCAATTTGATATGATTGATGGTTAGAGGGTGGATGATCAACATACCAATTTGCAGGCCTCTAGCTTATGCGGTTTTTAAGATCTGAGTGCGGACAGAAAAACGCGAACAGACAGACAGACAGACAATGCCGGCACAATAATTTTCCTTCCAGAAGACTGGAAATAGTTGGCTCCTTAGATAAAATAAAAAGTACTGAGGCTAGAAGGCTGCAATTTAGTATGATTGATGGTTAGAGGGTGGATGATCAACATACCTATTTGCAGACATCTAGCTTCAGCAGTGTTTGAGATCTGAGTGCGGACAGAATAAGTGCGGACGGACAGACGAAACTGGCACAGTAATTTTCGTTTCAGAAAACTGGAAATAGTCGATCTTTATGGAAAGTGTGGAACTTCTACGCAAAAATCAAGCAAGTGCTCGAGTATTCGATTCAAACTTTCTTTGTGAAACCTCGATGCACAGCTGCGGTTTGATGAAGACTTTTCTTGTATTTCAGAGCAGAGGGATGATCCTAATTGCTAATTATTCAGCTCTTTCAACTTCTCGGTAAAACGTAAATATCCTGGGATAAAACACCTGAACGAAATACACTTCCCCTCACTTTATTAAAAAAAAAACATCTTTCTAGCACTCTAGTTGTTGGTATTTTTTATATGATGTTTTGTAAATTGCAACTGGATTCGGAAGGAGAAAAACAGGTTTGAAAGAAAAAAGAGCAACGTAGTCAAATGAAGGGAAATTGAAGCGATTCGTTTGAAAGAGCATGCCTACTACCCCCCCCTCCCCCCCCAGAAAAAGAGGATGGAAACATTCGATATCTTAGATATTCAGTGAAGGAAACGGAAGGTTAAAAGTTTATATATATATATATATATATATATATATATATATATATATATATATGTTATATCTGTGTGTGTGGGTATGCAATTTTCATTTCACTAATTTTGTAGTTAAAATATTATGTACATTGTAATCACCTTGATATATCTGTTAGGTAACTGTAGAGGAAGGTAATTAGATTATGTTAAAATAACAAATTAAGACGCGTAAAATATTCTTTATAAATAACAATGTCTTATAATGTAGCATAATGTAGCCGTTGGAGACATTACACTCGCAAACTTTGTCATGGCAGAAATACATACATCCGAATTCAGTCTCCCTTTCATTTGATATTTCGAGTACGGTTATTCCTTATCGTCGCTTCCCCCCCTGGCCCCCCCCCCCTCTCTCTCTCTCTCTCTCTCTCTCTCTCTCTTCTCTCTCTCTCTCTCTCTCTCTTTCTCTCTCCATTCGTCACTATGCAAATTGGCGCCAGAAATATCCTACTATTCCGAACTGGGGAAACAGAAGCTTCCAGGATCTCAGATTCAAATCGCTCGAGAAGTTAGGATGACGCAGTTGGTGAAGAATGCAAACTTCATTGCTGTTCGGAATATAACTTGACGATCAATTATTTACGTTCTGATGAAGTTATTTACTTTATGGTAAGATCTTGACAGCAGTATTAAATTGCAATATCTCCATAAACATTCTTATATTTCGATGTGCTATGGCTTACTGTACTTGCTATCACTTTTTGAGACTCACTGTAGTTTCCGAAGACCTGTGTATTGTCTTTTGCAAAAAATAATTATTTTTAGGCTTCTGTAAAAGAAAACTATTGTCCGCCCTCATATCTTAAAAACTACTGGAACTAGAGGGTTGCAAATTGGCGTGTTAATGATCCACTCCCCAATCGTCAAGCATAACCGTACTTCTGGCAGCGCTACAGGTACCTATAACAGGCCACCGTTACTGAGTTTCATGGGCCACTGCCGGACAGAAAACTCGATTGAGCCGAGCATTTTTTTAACTTATTTTCTGAAGGTTTATCAAAGGATATCAAAGCTGGGTCACAGTACGAAGACTGCAACGAAGTGTTCGAGATACGAGACAATTCAACTCCAGAGACAAGATGACATATATCTCCAATGTAGCTCACAGTTAGTTAAGGGTAGAAGAATGTCTCTAGGTCTAGGGCAAACATTAGTATTATTACAATAATTTTGCTGTGTCCTCCAGAAAGCATCTCCTGAGTACATCATGATCCTTGATTCCAAAGCATCAGCATGGAGTTTGTGAGGAATTCTTCATTATTATAGGATGATAATATATCTGCCGTAAGAATATCGGGGTAAAATGTTAAATTATTTTCTTATTTATTAAAATTTCCAATAAGAAAAGACCGCTCCTCAATGGCGCGTGGTCGGTTTGGTCTTGGCCCGCCACCTCTGGCTGCGAGTTCGATTCTCGGGCATTCCATTGAGGTGCAAGAGATGTGTATTTCTGGTGATAGAAGTTCACTCTCGACGAGGTTCGGAAGTCACGTAAAAAGCCGTTGGTTCCGTTGCTGAATAACCACTGGTTCCATGCAACGTAAAAACACAACACAAACAAAGAAACAAACAAACAATAAGAAATGACGGTTTCAAGAGATCTCTATCATTGTGTAGAGCTTTGCAACACCACAAAGGAGTCTGATTTGAGATACGACGAGTGACTAGGAGGACAGGATAGAGGGGAAAGTAACTGAATCTCCAGTTAACCATAAAAATATTAATTTCAAACCAAAAATAAATATTGACTTCATTTGCATATACTCTCTCTCTCTCTCTCTATGCAAATGGTATGCAAATGTCTTTTTCATAGGCAAGAGACTATAAAAGTTATATATATATACATATATATATATATATATATATATTATATATTATATATATATATATATATATATATAACTTTTTATAGTCTCGTGCCTATGAAAAGGACATTTGCATACCATGACAGAATACAATTTCAAATTCAATTAAATCCACTTTTATCGAAATACAATAAATGAGCGAAGGAGTGCGGCAAAAGTTGTTTATTTATATCTTTAATGAGTCCTGACCGTATTTGTAGCTACATAGAATTCTTATTTTATTTTTCATTTTTTAGTCTAATTTGAATCTATAAAAGCTATATATTTGGTCTGCAATTCCTCCTGGCTATGATGACCATGCGTTATTCGTAATCAATAGAATAAACTACTTATAAGATTGTTTTTCTATTTAATTCATGATTTTCTTATGTCAACACAGGCTGCTATGGTTGTTTTTGTGTCGTGGCATGTCGTACAGATGTCGCGGGTTCGCGCTTCTGCCTGGGCGGTGAAAAAAATCATTGGCTCTTTATCATGATCAGTTACTGAAAATTCCCAATATGAATATTGGTCAGTTACTCAGAAACATCGCTGAGCCTGAGAAGCGAATTGTAAGGAAAATAGAAAAAACAATATATAAAATCAACTCGCTTAATTCTGCCATTCTTTTTAACAGTATTTGCCTAAAAGAGGGTCTTCTACCAAAATAATAATAATAATAATAATAATAATAATAATAATAATAATAATAATAATAATAATAATACTTAGGAAGCAGACCCTCTCTCAAGCATACTTTATTAAAAGTAATGGCTACTTCAGCAGCATTACACTTGTAGAGATTCTTCTCTATTTTCCGAATAGCGGCTTTTTCCGTGCTACTTAGCAGGCTAGTAGAGCGCCTATGGAGGTCATGATCAAATACAGAGCCAAAATTGGTGTATATATTTGAATTTTACAGATAAACTATGATACCATAGTTATTAAAGTCATTAACGATATATATATATATCTCTCTCTCTCTCTCTCTCTCTCTCTCCATCTCTCTCTCTCTCTCTCTCTCTCTCTCTTTCTTGAAGCAAGCGAGCTTTCGTCTGGAGCTGCCAGACATCCTCGGGCTGGGAAGCTGAGGGTGGACTGATCTTGAAGCGGTGTCCGTCCTCGTTTTATATTTGGAGTTGACAGCAGGGGTCCGCCCCATGCTGATCTACTATTGGCTGGTGGCGGTAGGTCTTCGTTTTCATTGGTGGCTTGAACTGGGTCTCAAGCCACTTTCCATGCGTTTGATGGTTGCGATACTGTAAGTCCTGCAGCCGCCTAGACCTCCTTAGCGGCGCGGTTACGTCGATGGGCGTTTCGCTATGCTGCGGGACGTCACGGCTAACTTGATTATGATTGGCTGCGGGAGTATCTCGTTCGGGGGCGTCGTCTTCCGTCGTCTTCCGTGAGACAACTCCACGGAAGACGACGCCCCCGAACGAGATACTCCCGCAGCCAATCATAATCAAGTTAGCCGTGACGTCCCGCAGCATAGCGAAACGCCCATCGACGTAACCGCGCCGCTAAGGAGGTCTAGGCGGCTGCAGGACTTACAGTATCGCAACCATCAACGCATGGAAAGTGGCTTGAGACCCAGTTCAAGACACCAATGAAAACGAAGACCTACCGCCACCA
>NC_087202.1:6403178-6405678 GCF_015104395.2 Macrobrachium nipponense | reverse complement strand
ATAAACATTGCTGGTCAGACCACCGTCCTATGGAACTTACCTTGTCACAGAGTACCCCTGATGCAGACCTCCAGTTATTCCATCCTGCCAGAATTCGGTGTCTCACCTCTATATATATATATATATATATATATATATATATATATATATATATATATATATATATATATATATATATATATAGAGAGATGAGAGAGAGAGAGAGAGAGAGAGAGAGAGAGAGAGAGAGAGAGAGAGAGAAGAGAGAGAGAGAGAGAATCAACTGGTCACTTTTTACCAGATATATATGAAATTGTAATGGCCCCTACCCTCTTAACTTCTCGAATTCTTCTCGCTTTTTGGACAAGCCTGTCACTACAAAGCCTTAAGATCCAAGTGCAAGAAATATGAAGAAATTATGATGTCCGGTACCGGGAAAAGAATCCGCGGTACCATAGCTGCGACTAGGTCACGTGCCGACCTGACCACGAGGAAGATAAAAGTCACTGTATATGTATATATATATATATATATATATATATATATATATATATATATATATATACCCATATTACGATGAAAAACAACAAAAACAAATACTTCTAAACTGGAAAAACCTTCCAGAACGAATGGGGATTCACAATAAACGAAACCATTAGCCAAAAACAAAATGTTGAACTAAGTTATATTTTCGAAAAGGAAGCGTGATTTTTTCCTTTTGAGCGTTTAAAATGCCTCGTTAGACTTAAATAAGATCCGATCCCCTTAGGTTAGGATATATATATATATATATATATATATATATATATATATATATATATATATATATAGAGAGAGAGAGAGAGAGAAGAGAGAGAGACGAGAGAGAGAGAGGTCTCCAAATTGTTTACCTTAAAAATTTAGAGAGATGTTAAAAAACGTTTTCTATATATATTTAGTGATGACGAATTCAGATACTATAGTTGATTCACACTGAATTAACTATAGTTGTCTAAGCCCGTCCTTTACGACGCTCCTGAATGGCTGTTGATAAGTCAATCACAGGGCTGGAAACTCTCAGTCTCCCGATAGAGTTCACTTAGGCAGGATGTATGCTCCACCTCTCTTGAGGGATAAGTCTTTCAAAAGTATCCCTCGGGATACTCTTATCAACAGCCAATCAAGAGCGTCGTAAGGGACTGGCCTAGACATCAGATGCACGGTTGATGTGAATCTACTATAGTACCTAAGCCAAATTGCTAACAAGTGCTTTCGATGAACTATTTACGGGTTTTATCCTCCCGGGATTTTGAACATTCTCTCTCTCTCTCTCTCTCTCTCTCTCTCTCTCTCTCTCTCTCTCTTTACGTTAAACGAAAACCAGACAAGAAATAATGGATGGAAACTAGAGCTGAAGAGGTACAATACATCTCATAGCGGGAACTTCTTCACATTCAAGATGTGTGACACATGGAATAAACTGCCGCCAGAAGTTGTAAACAGCAACAGTGTGGAAGAGTTTAAATGAAAGCTGGGCAAAATCATTAGAACACTGTGAATGAGACATCCTAATCCTTGTAACTCTCTCTCTCTCCTCTCTCTCTCTCTCTCTCTCTCTCTCTCTCGAAGAGTTCGAAAGAAAGCCAGACAAACTCATTAGGAGGACACGGGGAATGAACAATAAAACCTGCCCCTAGAGATACGTGTGGATGGACTTTGAGACATCCTAATCCTTGTAACTCTCTCTCTCTCTCTCTCTCTCTCTCTCTCTCTCTCTCTCTCTCCTTATAACCAATCCAGTAACTTTGTGGTCCTCTCTGTTGCATCCTTCGACCCTCCCTCATCTCTGCAACAGTTTCATCTTACTTTATGCCGGGAGTTGACGACGCCAATCTTGACATGATCGCATTGAGTCATTTCCAGGGGATGAAATGACCCTCAATCTCGCCTCAAATTTCCATGAAGGTATCACAGCCCATCGGAGACGATGTGTCTCTGCTGCTGCTGCTGTTGCTGCTGCCCTCCCTGTGCAGACACTTAAATCATAATTATATATATATATACAAATATATATATATATATATATATATATATATATATGTGTGTGTGTGTGTGTACATCATACATATATATATATATATATATATATATATATATATATATATATATATATATATATAAACACACACATATGTACCAGACATTACAAAAAACTGCAGTGACATTACGATATGTGGTAAATATTTATTCGTGATCAGTAATTATTTTAGTCTTCAGTTTTCGTAATCATTTACATTTATTCTCTATCCCTAGTTTATATATATATATATATATATATATATATATATAGATATATATATATATATATATATATATATATATATATTATATATGTGTGTGTGTGTGTAACATAGATAGATATACTTATCTAATAGTATATTATGTGTGAGTGCGTGTGTACTTATTTATTCCAACATATTGTTTAGAGACTTTCAGTACATTTTGACTAATATCAGAGATTTTGTAACCTCTCGTCAGATTT
>NC_087202.1:6389822-6402678 GCF_015104395.2 Macrobrachium nipponense | reverse complement strand
GAGCGCAAAATTCAAAATTCCACACATCCTATATACCAGAAGCTGTAAAACTCAAAATCGAAAAGATTGAAGACGAAGCTAATGACGGCCATGGATTGCAGAGGCCCTCGCGTTCTGTAGTTTACGTGCAGGACAAATCCTCCCGAATTTTTCGGCGTCAAATACCAGAAAAATGTTTTGCTGGGCAGTGCAGAGTTGCAGATAAATTGAGAGAAATTTTGCGATTCCAAAACAAGGACTGTTCAATGTTATATTTTTAATCTTTAAATTTCACGAACAAACGCTTGAAATCGAGCGTTATCTATATATACCATTTGTTTATTAGTTTGTCGCTCAACAACATCATATATATTTTATTGAAGGATGTTAAAAATTTTAACTCTTTTGCCCTACTATCCTGCTGAAGATTTATCTTTTTGTCAAATTATGTTTTTGTCACGGTTTATGGCTATGCCTCAAGTTCGATGTTGAAGATGTGTTTGTGCGTGAGCGTGTTTCGCTCGTAGTCGGGTGTGGTTGAGCCTGATGACATGACAGAATAACACTTACTTTTGCACCTTCAGGCCGAGACGAATATCTCTGAAATTGCGTGTAGCTTGGTACCTTGGTAATAGAAGTATTCAGCTTCTTAGGAAGACGAACTTAAATGAAAACCAAGCTGTCTTGAATGGCAAGACTGAAAAAGTAGAACCAACTACGGCCCTAAGAGACGCTGCATACACCATTTATTAATGTTTCGTTTATGAATACTGAAATATAACTTCTCTCACCTGCTATCAGTGCAATTACATGGTTTTACTGAAGACTCTAACTGCTTGTGAGAATGTTTGTAATATGAAGAGATGTAGCAATTTGCAAATCGAATTGAACTGAATATAGAATTTAGGCCAAAGCCCAAGCACAGGGACCTATGAGGTCATTCAGCGCTGAAATGGAAACTGACAGTAAAAGGCTGGAATGGTATAACAGGACGAAAACCCAAAGCACCTGCACTATGAATCAATTACTAGGAGAGGGTTGAGGAAAGTAAGGTGGAAGACAGGGAATATGAAAGGAGGTACAGTAAAAGGAACGAAAGGGGTTGCACGCGCCGCAAAGAACCTTAATTAATACCTGCAGTGCACCGCATGAGGTCCACTGACGGCACTAACCCCTCACTGGGGCCAATTTGCAAAGAAACAGGATGTCGGTTAAAGATTCACACCTCATTCCTCATGTTTTATATATCTTATATGTTTCATACATGCTCAAGCCATCACATTCCTGCAATTCGCACATCCATCCCAACGTGAGATGACGCAATGTTCGAGCCTAATACAACGGTACGGAAAGTCAAACGGCCCTTTTAGTCTAGCTTGACGATCATTCTTGGTCTTTTAGTGTCGTTCCCTGAAGGCACTTTATCGTCCTCCCACTCCTGCAGAGGTAAGCCATCATCAATTCCAGGGACATCTGGCGCGATATTGATGGCTGTTATTTGGAGCGGCGGCTGTTACGTTGAGAGGGATCACCGGCCGAACAATTGTTCTCTGCAGTAGTGCGTCCTGTCTCGCTTACGACAGCTGAGGGGAGGAACTTCGCTCGGTCCGGTTTTGCGACCAAAATGAACGGACGACTTTCATGAGGGATGTTTCCTCTTATTTTGCGCTGAACGTTTACCTCCTCCTCCTCCTCCTCCTAAAAACAATGGCAGAATTCACAGAATTGATTTTATACAAAATTCTTTCAATTCTCATTATGATTTGTCTTTCTGGCACGCTGGTAATATTAAGCAGTTGTCCCATATTCAATGAACAACTGCTTAGTAATACCAGCGTGCCAGGAAGACAAATCATACGGTGAATTGAAAGAATTTTGTATAAAATCAATTCTGTGAATTCTGCCATTATTTTTTAATAAAACATGTTTGAAAGAAAGTCTGTTTCCAGCACATTATCAATACTATTATTATTACTATTATTATTATTCAGAAGATGAAACCTAATCATGTGGAACAAGTCCACCAAAGGGTCCACTAACTTGAAATTCAAGCTTCCAAAAAGTATGGTGCTCATTCGAAAGAAGATGAGATAAAGGGAAATACACAGAGATCTCACTTACTAAATAGAAACAATATATTAATACATTAATGGATGTATATACCTATATACATATATAGCCACTGACTTGAAATTCACGCTACCAAAGAATATTAAATTGGTCATTAGGATGAAGATGAGACAAAGGGAAATACACAGAGATCTCACTTATTATAGAAACAGTACATTAATACATTAATAGATAAAAATGTATTAAAATGTATGTACTATAAATACCTATATATGTATATATTATATGTATAAATATTTGTGTGTGTATACGTAAATACTATCCATTACAGAACTCTAAAATAAGGCATGAAAATCCAAGCTAATTTATCTCATTGCGCGATGCAATCACATTGCCGGCCAGAACATCGTATCAAAAAATTATAAATGTAAATAACTCCACGAGTAAATATTTCACTTTTGATGGGAAATTTTTCATTCCAACAACACCCAACCCCGAACCCCCAACCCCCGGGCCCCCTCCCACAATCCTACCGTTCATAAAACTGATCAAATTAGTCTACTGTATACATTTATAAAGTTAATTGTTTACTCCGCTATTTTCAATGTTAATTCTATGACATTACCTGAACCTGAACATTTGTGAATACTCTTCTCATTCCAATAGTAATTAATGATTCATTAAAACATATCTTACCAAAATTAGTACAAAATTGGTGAAAGAAGGTGAATACGAGACTTAAATGGAAATTAGAAACCCCCCACCCCCAAAAATAATATAATAAACAATCGGGAAGTAGAGATGATGTTATGAACAAACAAGAAATGAAACAAACAAACAAATAAAAAGGCAATGCGTAATAAAGGAAAAGAATAAATACATAAATAAAACAAAGGTAAATAAACATAGTTTTACACACACACACACATACAAACTAGCAAACATATGTATACAGAAATTATGTATGAAAAATCGTAAAGTACCTATATAAGTCTACGGACATAACCAGCCTCGTTTCACGGGGGGCAGAACCAGCTCCGTGTCAGGGAATCCCCTCTCAACCCCACCACCCTTCGGAGTGGAAGGGTAGGTAGGCTAAAACCCCATTCTAAACCATCTTAGTGGTCCCCACTATAACCCTGCCAAGTTTCATGCCCATCAGATCAGCCGTTTGGCCGTGATTGAATGACAGACGGACGGGCAGACATTACGCACATTATAGTATGATAGGGGGTGAGGGGTTGGGGGGGAGGTAGGATGAAACCCCATTGTGAACCATCTTAGGAGTCCCCACTATAACCCTGCCAAGTTTCATGGCCATTGGACAAGCCGTTTGGCTGTGATTGAATGATAAACGGACGGACAGACTTTATGTCCATTATAGTAGTTATATATATATATATATATATATATATATATATATATATATATATATATATATATAAATATAAATGTATATATATACGTATATATTAAATGTGTGTATATATATATATATATATATATATATATATATATATATATATATATATGTAAATCTACATCCATTACATCTAAAATCCTAGGTTGGCGCCAAACAGCTAAAACGTCCTGATCAGCCAGGCCGCCGTCAGTCCCACCCACGGAAGGGGAACAATCCTCATCACTATCACAAAACAAATGTTGATGTGATGTTCCCAGCAATAAAGCAAACGCCTCCCATTCCGAGAACGCCGCAGATGCAATTCCCAAATTCCAATAATGACCCAGCAGCAATTATTTCCTGTAAAAGCAAGTTCTTTCGAGCACTCTGGAAACCGACACACCAACGCCTCGAAGGATTGCTAATTTCCTGGCGCGAAGGAGGAGAGGAGGAGGAGGGGAGGAGGAGGTGCTCCTACTAGGAAAAACTGCGGATATAAAAAAGGATAATGGACGAGAAAGAGTTCTGGAAAGGGAGGGAGGGAGGAGGATGGTAGGGGGTGCGAGGGATGAGAGGAACAATGGTGAGTGGGGGGAGGAGGAGGAGGAGGAGCCGAGACTCCCAAGAAGGGTTGATATGGGAGGACGAGGAGGAAGGGGGGGAAGAGGAGGAGGAGGAGGAGGAGCTAAACTTACAAGAAAGTTTGATATGGAAGGAGGAGGAGGAGCTGAGACTTAAAGTTTGATATGGAAGGACGGGGAGGAGGAGGAGCCGAGACTCGCAAGAAGGGTTGATATGGGAGGAGGAGGAAGAGGAGGAGGAGAAGGGTTGATATGAAAGGAGGAGGAGGAGGAGGAGGAGAAGGGTTGATATGAAAGGAGGAGGAGGAGGAGATGGATGAGGAGGAGGAGGAGGAGGAGGAGATGAGAAGACGACTCGCAAGAAGGATTTGATATGAAGTTCGAGAAGAGGGGAAGTCAATTGTAATTAGGAGCGAATCAGAGAATGGATTGATTAGAGGAGACGAGAGAGATGACGCTGGAATACAAAGAGATACATGATAAATGAATTAAAAAATGAATCAAATATTTTAAAAGGAATTCTCAGATTTTTAATGGATTCACCCAAGACAGATGAGGATTGACCTCTTTCTAGGACCATAATTTTGTGATAGGTACCAACGAACATATCTTGCCGTATGCTGGCTGGAACCCAAAACAGTGAACTGGCCACCAGGATACGTAAGATGTTGCACAGTCGAGGAGACTGATAATAGGATAAACAAAAATAAATAAATAAATAAATAAATAAATAAATAAAGGACAGAACACTACGAGCAACATGAGTTCGGTGTGTATACAAGAAAGGAAGAGAAAACGAATAACGACAAGGAAAAGGAAAAGCTTCGTAAATTGTTAAGAGGAAACAGACAGACTGATAAAGAGGAACAGAAAAAAAAAAATACGTAAGGAAGAGGCATAGCTCCATAAAGTGGTAAGGAGAGAGAGAGAGAGAGAGAGAGAGAGAGAGAGAGAGAGAGAGAGTGGGGTATGAAGAAACAGAAAGACTGGCAAAGAGGAAGAAACAGAGAGAGAGAGAGAGAGAGAGAGAGAGAGAGATACAAGACCAACCAACCTCCTGTTGCACTGGGTGTTAGCAAAAGTCCAGCGATGCCGAAATAAATGAAGTCTGGACAAACTCCCAAAGTTAGAATGTTTCTTGTAAACTGTGGTGACCGTAACTGATTGGCCCCATCAATAGATCAGAAACTTCTCCCTAAAAAATGGCCCGACGTTTAGAAAATGCCCGGCAAGCGTCATTACTCAAGGCCAGGAGGGTTAAAGGTTAAAAGGAATTTCACGGTGGTCTCGCGCTGCTGTGTGTATGTGTATGTGTGTGTGTTTCTTATGGAGGGTAATCGTTCCATGAGAATGATGTTACATTTTAAGTCTGTCTTAAATTTTTTGAGTTGTTGCATAATAATAATAATAATAATAATAATAATAATAATAATAATAATAATAATAATAATAATAATAATAATAAAATGGAATGGATAAGTATCAAGATCTGAAAATAGAAATAAGAAGGATATGGGATATGCCAGTGGAAATCGTACCCATAATCATAGGAGCATTAGGCACCATCCCAAGATCCCTGAAAAGGAATCTACAAAAACTAGAGGCTGAAGTAGCTCCAGTACTCATGCAGAAGAGTGTGATCCTAGAAACGGCACACATAGTAAGAAAAGTGATGGACTCCTAAGGAGGCAGGATGCAACCCGGAACCCCACACTATAAATACCACCCCAGTCGAATTGGAGGACTGTGATAGAGCAAAAAAAAAAAAAAAAAATAATAATAATAATAATAATAATAATAATAATAATAATAATGACTATATGATCACATTTGAGTCAGTATTATTTAATATAATAATAATAATAATAATAATAATAATAATATAATAATAATAATAATAATAATATAATGTAATGAACCAAATAAAAATTTCTTTCAGTTTTCTTCTGAAGATCGAAAAAGAAACCCACGAAATCACTTTGTAACTTGTTTACTTCTAAGTATTTACATTTAATCAGTTGACTAGGTAATGGGAAGGACATGCTATGCAATAAATTATTCTCAAGTAAATTACCTGAACTTACATATATATATGGCAGCCCCAAAATACACAAGGAGGGCTGCCCACTACGCCCTATTGTTTCTAGTAGGAAATCTCCTAACAAAAACTTAGCTGTGTGGTTAGCCGAAGAACTAGGAATATACTTTGGTATATTTTCAGAATCCCATATTAAACATTCAGTAGATTTCATAGACAAAGTTAAGAAAAAGAATATAAAGGGACATATGGTTAGTTTTGCTGTAGTAGCATTATTCACCAATGTCCCCTTAGATAAAGTATTAGAATTCCTTCAGACTAAACATAATGAGGGTATTTTCAATCCAAACATCGAAATAGGCGTCTTCCTTGAGTTGATTAAATTGTGTCAGTGATACTTATTTCACGTTTGAGGGACAAATTTACAAACAGAAATATGGAGTAGCTATGGGGTCCTCATTATCACCTATCCTCGTTAACATCTATATGGAATATTTCGAAACTAATCTAGTTCCTAATGTTAATGTCCCTCACTTAAAACTGCAAGGGTGGTGGAGATATGTGGGTGATATTTTTGCTATTCTGCAAGGTGATGAAAATGAATTAGAAACTTTTCTAGACGAACTCAATAAGTTTGATAACAACATCCAGTTCACTTTAGAGAAAAGTAACAATAATAAACTGCCCTTTTTAAACATACTCATAGAAAGAAAAGAAACAGGATATGAATTCAGCACATATAGAAAGCCCACACAGACAAACTTATATATTAATTTCTTCTCTTTTCACAGTCATTTCTTCTCTTTTCACAGTCATTTCTTAGGGAAATGAGAACGTGTGACCCTTGCAAGATAGAGCAAGAAATAAATTACATCGATAAAAGCTTCGATGCATTAGCATACCCGGAATGGTTCAGAAAAAAGGGCACTCAACAAAGCTAGAAAAAATTTTTACAGAGCAAATGTAGAGTACATGGAATAAAGAAAACAAGAAAATAGTTGCCCTTCCTTTTACGCCTAAAATGAAACAAATCACTTCAAAAATTAAAGAAAGTAAATATAAATTTGTATATACCTTTGATCATACCGTAAAAAACAAAGTATGTAAGAATAAATTGGAAGGAGAAGACAGTAATACAGATGATGTAGCGGGGGTATACATAATCAAATGCAACAATTGTGGAGACAGATATGTGGGGGAATCAGGTAGGGGAATAAGGACTAGAATCCAAGAACATAGAAGGGCAGTACAACTTAACTCTCAGTGGAGTGCTATAGCTAGACATTGTTGGGAAAATGACCATAGGATGGATTTCAAAAACAGAAGGCTTATATACAAAAGCAACAAAATTAGTCACAGGAGGGTAGTAGAAGGTGCACTTATCAGAGAGATTAAAGTAATTGAAGGAAACAAAGGTTTTACCTCAGAAGATCCCATAAGCCGAGCTTTGATATTAAAAGAAGCTAAGATTGACCCTGCTGACCTGGAGATTAGGTTTTCTGCCCAACATACTTTTGGTTACCACTTCCTTATCACAAGGGTTAATCCCATTGATCATCAGCTCAGGACATCAGAGCGACAAGAGGGGATTGGCAACTCTCAAGGAAACCAGAACAGCCATCCCATAAATTAAATGTAAATACTTAGAAGTAAACAAGTTACAAAGTGATTTTGTGGGTTTCTTTTTCAATAATAATAATATAAATAAATAATAATAATAATTAATAAATAATAATAATAATAATAATAATAAGTAATAATAATTAATAACAATAATAATGAATAAAATGCTCCACTGGAGCCTGTGCAAGAAACACCAGCTACCTTGCAGTAATAAGTGGTACGAGCACCAACCTGAGGGAGTGATAGAAAACGATCAGGCAAAGATCCTCTGGGACTATGGTATCAGAACGGATAGGGTGATAAGTGCAAATAGACCAGACGTGACGTTGATTGACAAAGTCAAGAAGAAAGTATCACTCATTGATGTCGCAATACCATGGGACACCAGAGTTGAAGAGAAAGAGAGGGAAAAAAATGGATAAGTATCAAGATCTGAAAATAGAAATAAGAAGGATAGGGATATGCCAGTGGAAATCGTACCCATAATCATAGGAGCACTAGGCCACGATCCCAAGATCCCTGAAAAGGAATCTAGAAAAACTAGAGCTGAAGTAGCTCCAGGACTCATGCAGAGAGTGTGATCCTAGAAACGGCACACATAGTAAGAAAAGTGATGGACTCCTAAGGAGGCAGGATGCAACCCGGAACCCCACACTATAAATACCACCCAGTCGAATTGGAGGACTGTGATAGAGCAAAAAAAAAAATAAATAAATAAAATAAAATAATAATAATAAATATGACTATAAGATCACATTTTCGTCTGTATTACTGAGATATTCACCTTAAACTGTCCAAGATAACTTTAGATATGACTTTCCAAATAAGGATTTAAAACAATTCAATACGGAGAGCGAAGTAAAAAATTCAATATCACATTCTGAATTCCGTAGTTATTACCGTCATGTAAAGGCAGTTCTCAAAAAAAAAAAAAAAAAAAAAAAAAGTAGATGCCAGGTTTTCCCTAAGAGAAAATTTGAGAAATGCATTGCATGGACAATTTCGAAGGCCATGTATATAAATAAAGAAGCGAAAGGGAAGGTTTGGAAAACTTCCAATATTGCAACAGAGGAGAAAGAGAGGAAATATGAAAGACATGTATATAAATAAAGAAGCGAAAGGGAAGGTTTGGAAAACTTCCAATATTGCAACAGAGGAGAAAGAGAGGAAATATGAAGACTTACAGTTGATATTTCCTCTCTTTCTCCTCTGTTGCAATATTGGAAGTTTTCCAAACCTTCCTTTCGCTTCTTTATTTATATACATGGCCTTCGAAATTGTCCATGCAATGCATTTCTCAAATTTTCTCTTAGGGAAAACCGGCTCTACTTTTTTTTTTTTTTTTTTTGAGAACTCCTTTACATGACGGTAATAATTTACATATTTCATTCTTTAAAACAACCTCCTAAAATACAAATTGTTGAAGATACCCTAATCCTTACAACTCCCCCAGGTCCATGGATCATGGAGCTTCAGATGAAGAAACTTTTCTGCTTCTCAGAATGTAATAAGTGATACTAAACACAGCTGTCAAACGCCTGCGAAGGCAAGAATGAAATGAGAAAATTCTCTCTCTCTCTCTCCATTTTCACTTTTTATATTTCGGCTTCGTCGTGGCCCTTATTTTTCCATTCCAACGTTTTCATATATCTCTCTTTCATTTCAAATTTTCATATTTAAACTTCATCATGTGCCTTATCTTTCCAACTTTTTCTCATATTTATCTCTCTCTCTATTTCCAATTTTTATATTTCCACTTCGTCATGTCCTCTCTCTCTCTCTCTTTCTCCCTCTCTTCCATTTCCAATTTTCATATTTAAACTTCATCATGTCCCTTATCTTTCCAACTTTTTCTAATATCTCTCTCTCTCTCTCCCCAAGTTTTGTATTTCCACTCCATCGTGTCCGTTCTCTCCCTCTCTCTGTCTCTCTCTCTATCTCTCTCCCTTTCCAATTTCTATATTTCCACTTCATCGTGTCTCTCTCTCTCTCTCCCTTTCCAATTTCTATATTTCCACTTCATCGTGTCCCTTATCTCTCTCTCCCTCTCCCAATTTTTGCATTTCCACTCCATCGTGTCTCTCTCTCTCTCTCTCTTTTCATTTCAAATTTTATATTTCCACTTCATCGTGTCCCTTATCTCTCTCTCTCTCTCTCTCTTCTCTCACAAATTTTTGTATTTCCACTCCAGCGTGTCCCTTTTCTCACTCACTCTCTCTCTCTTTTCATTTCAAATTTTATATTTCCACTTCACCGTGTCCCTTATGCCCCCAACTTCTCATCGTACCCTTCTCCTTTACCTCGAAAGTTTACCCATTTTTCTTTCCTTCCTCCTCTTTCTCTGCTCCCCATCTGCCATATGGCAATTCTTTGAGTTCAAGTCTTTCCACTCCTTTACTGTTACTGGATTGTTTTGTGATTTCTTAAGTGTGGCTAAAATCTACCTGCTTTTCCACACTGGCCATCCTTGTGTCTTTTTTTCAATAGCCAATATAATCGTATCATTACAATCTGCATATTATTGTCAACAAAAAATAAGTCTTCTGAATAGCATGCCACTACCTCGAGCATTGACAGTAGTCCTTGTAGGGCGTCTAGACAGCTCTGCCGTAATGATCTGCTGGGTATGGCCAGTCAATAATGCTGGGAAGGCTTATTAAGGGAGCACTGTCTGAGGTTGTTTGAGGTCACGCTTCTTTGATCCCTGCACGGGCTCTTGCTAATAAAGCAGCCTGAGAGAGCCGTCCTGATTGAGAGTTGAAGAAGTGAAAGTGATGAATTCAGGGCAGAGACCCATTTCTACCCTACTGTCCCCATTAGTTGGAGAAGAAGACATACTCATAAGAGAGTCCTCGCGAAACATTAAAGAGCCCGTGCTGGCATGAAGGCAGCTTAGCTTAACCTCTCAAACAAGGGCGCTCCTTTAACGTTGGTCTTCCCAGCAACCCTGGCGTGACCAACCCGGCAGAGCGTGAGAAAAACTCTGTCTAGACGACCTGCAAGAGCTATCGCTTTTGGATTTCCCGACTTCGCCCTTGGAGAATAATGCCTGTAGCTTTTATGCAAGGTACTTCTTTGCTATAATTATAGGAATCTTCACAGTATCCTTCGCCGACGAGCAAACAAATATCGAACAGTAGTTTGCAGACCGAAGTAACAGAGAAAAATAATTAGGCGGATTGAAAAGAATTAGGTTGTGAGGACCAGAGATTAAGACAGGTAGCTGGGTACTGATAATTTATTTACAGACAAACTGGGTTGACATAGACAGGTGCGGACGGATATGTCGTGCAGTCTCGCACCGCAAACAGAAATGACTCCGAGACGGTAAATTTGTGTTTTCTTACAGACATTCATTTAGATATAATAAAGCGTACATATAATGGAATTGCAAGTGTTATACATCAGCGAAAAGGCCACGGAACGCTCTATCGGATGGAAGTAAGGACAACGCGACTTGATGATTGGTTACAATGAAAATAGGGAAAAAGTGTTGTCCTTACAAGGTACTTCAAATGAATCTTAGCTAATGCAGTTATGATTTTAAATTTAGCAAGTTATAATATCACTAATACTTTAGGATGGATGCTTGGAAAGTTGTTGGCGTTACAGCATCGTCTATATAAAACTATGTTCAATATAATAATAATAATAATAATAATAATAAATAACTAATAATAATCATAATAATAATAATAATAATAATAATAATAATAATAATTTCAGCTGAATAAGAAGAATAGGATTCAAAATATGGTGTCGTCTATATAAAAGTACGTTCAATAATAATAATAATAATAATAATAATAATAATAATAATAATAACAATAACTTAAGCCAAAAAAGAAGAGTAAGCCAAAATATGACTGAAAGCGAGGGAGGAGGAGGTAGAAGAAGAAGAGGAAGAGGAGGAGTTCAAAACGGGAGGAGAGAGAGAGAGAGAGAGAGAGAGAGAGAGAGAGGAAATAAACCAGGAAAGCAGCAGCGCAAGAAGGAGAGAATGATTGCTTGTAAGTGGGACTTGAGAGCAAGCCAAGTGGCGAACTTGTTTTTTTCTTTTTTTCCCGCCTGAATGATTCGCTTCGGCTGGAAGAAGTCGCCCGAAATACCCGTGACGTCACGCCTAGAGGCCTAAAGAGCCAAGATATGTTGAAGCAACGGTTCTTGTTTTCGTTTTATTTCTTCTTTCTTTCTTTCTCTTCCTTCTACTGACCAGAATTTTTTCAATCTTATTGTTTTTTTTTATGTTATTGTTTTGTTTCTTTCGTTTGTAAAGGATAACAAACTGTTCGTTCTTACAATAAGAGCAAATATGGCGCGTACGTTTTTTCACACAATAGGCAATTAATGTGTTTTGTTTTGCTATAAAAGTCTATTGCCGTTTTTATTGCTTTTATGCTTAAATAGTGTATATTTAACACACGTATATATACATACATACATACACACACACACACACACACACACACACACATATATATATATATATATATATATATATATATATATATGATATATATATATATATATATATGATATATATAATATATATATATATATATATATATATATATATATATTATATATATATATTATATATATTGTGACGTTTATAGATCGCTTCGTCTACCCAGAAATTAATTAATCAGTTTGATTTGGAAAACGGCAGCCATTTCCTCCAAATATCAGCTGATTTTTAGTAAACGCGGGAAACCTAGACCCGCCAGCCAGAGGTAGGGAGTTCCTAAGTTGGGGGAATATAGTCTTTTGTCAGCTTTAGGGACGTATCTCGAAGGGAAGGATGTAGGCAGACTGGCACTTCTTAGGCCTATATCTTAAGCTCCTTTTCCTGTGAACCCTCTGCTGGCTGTATATTCTGTTTCCAGGATTTGCCTTGCTCGTGGGGGGTTAAAATGACTACCAACACCCAAGCAAAACGCCTGCAATCTGCCCCAGTCGTCTCCAGACGTTGACCTTGGACGGATGTCCGACCACCTGCCTCCCATTTAGGCCTATCCATGGGGTTAGTGGCGCGCCAAACGACCCAGGCCTAAGACAAAGCCAGGCCACATTTTTCTACAAAGATCCACTGAACATGGCCTCCAGGTACGTCTTGTGAAACAGCATATTGCCAGTCCCTTACATCCTATTATCTATTTGATC
>NC_087202.1:6302322-6384822 GCF_015104395.2 Macrobrachium nipponense | reverse complement strand
GTCTGTTCCATTGTTTGTGCACTTATTCATTTTCTTATTGAAGTGTGACTTTTTATTTTATATTTTCGTTTGCATTCACAATTTAATTGACTTAGTTATTTTCATTGCTTTATCATTACACATTTAAATTTAACACTTGTGAATTAATTTGTATTTACTTAGAATTCTTTTCAAGTTTTATTGTTGTTTAGCACTTGTGAATTAATTTCAAATTTTCAATTGTTGCCTAACACTTTGAATTTCAATTGAATTAATTTTGTCTTGAATTTGTGATAAATTAATTTTGATTTAATTTTACTTAATTTGATTCAAGAATTAATTAAACTTTACTTTGTTTTCAAGTAACAGTAATTTTCCCTTGAATTAAATTGTGAATTTCACTTATAAAATTTTGGAATTTGATAATAAAACATTTTTGGATTATTCAAACATTTTTATAAGGGTTTTAATTTATTAACACCAGTATAATTTATATTTTCTTGATTATGTACTATATTGAATTGATATGGGAGAGAAACATAGAGTTGCTAATTGGATTTTGCTTTCCTTCAAGTTAACTTGAAGGGTGACCTAGAAAACCAGGGAAAGTACCTTTAAGACGTTCTGAAATCAGGGAAATAATACTTAGAAGTTTTAAAGTTTGTTGAAGGAAGTGCTGCCCTTTGATTAACTTTAAATTATTACTTACAAGGATTACCTCACAAACCTGTTTTTGAATGAACTTAGTCCTCTGATTTTCTGCAATACTGGTAAGTGTTAAGGGATTCACTGTTTGCCTTTAGAGTTTATCAGATCGTTTTGTAAACGTGTTTGATGGGGTTTCAGGGGTTGGTCTTTGGCTTTCTGTGAGGTAATGTTTGATGCATGGTAACCAAGATACTTGGCACTTCGTTAACAATCTATATACTATATATATGTATATATATATATATATATCTATATATATATATCTTATATATATATAATACATACAATACTATATATATTACCTACATACATATATATAATACATACATACATACATATAATATATATACATACATTACCATACATAACATACATACATAATATATATATTATATATTATATAATATATATATACAAATTGTTTTAAAAATCTGTATGTTATGTATATTATTTATATACATACATACATATATATATATATACAATAAATATGTATGTATGGATATTCTTATACCATACATACCATATATCCTATTATATAATTATATATACAATAAATATGTTTATGTATGTAATATATATATACATACCATACATACCATACATATATTATATATAATATCTATATATATTATACTATCAAATATGTATTGTATAATATATATACTTATATATATAATTATCTATTATTAATATATAACTCCATACCATAATAATAATATATCTATATATATATATATATTATATATAATAGTATATATAATATATAGGTCGTTGTGTGTGTTTGTATAATATATATATAATATATATATATATAATATAATAAATATACAAACACTAAAGATTAATATATTATATATATATATATATATATATTATATATTATGTTGTATATATAATAATAAATAAATATATTGGGTGGTTTGTATATTATATATTTATCATATATATAATAATCATATATATATATATATTTAACAAATACAAACACACCAAATATTATAAAAATAATAATATAAATAAAAATAATAATATATTATAATCTTATTTAATATCTATATATAGATATTATATATATGTATGTATGGTATGTATATAATATATATATATATATATATATATAATATATATTATATATATATATTATATATATAGATACAGGCATACTAATTTTATAGTATAGTATATAATATATACTTATATATAATATACAATATATATTATGTAATATATATATTAATACATAATATTATATATATCATATATTCTATATATATAACATCTATGTTTGTATCTCTTATATCTCGTATATATATAGATTATTCTATATCATATATATATATTATATATAATATATAATGTATGGTATGTATGTATGTCATGATTATGTATGTTATGTATAGTTATGTCTGTATGTATGTATGTATGTCTGTATGTATGTATGTATGTCTATACTATCATCTAATATATTATCTATATTAATTATATTAATTATATATATTAATATATTAGGGCTCGTGCCTTGTATTATAAGGCGCCCTATGAGGTAATGTTAGACTTGCGATAAATTTCTTATTGCTAAGTCGGTTGGCTTATTTGCACTTCCATCTTCAATGGAGTTCCTCAGAGTTTTGGGTTTTTGGGGTTTGTAGATCACTTACGAAGTCGGGATTATCTTGTTGTTTAATGGAACGATGAGTGTGTTAAACTCAATGGTGAGGAGGTTCGTTGTAGAAAACACGGAAGTCTAAAAATATATATATTCTTCTGGCAAGTTTTACATGCTGAATCGATCAGATATGATTGTTAAACAAGTTCTTTCTAATAAACTGATAGCTTGATCCGCTTGCTGCCAATGATGATGGCTACTTCTGTTTCTCTCTCCATGCTAAAGCTTGAGGTCGAGATACAGGTCTTCTCTAATGACGCGAATAGCTAACTCTGTCCTCGCCTGTCTAACCATCTCTGGTTTACAAGTTATGAAGGAACAAGACAGTAGTTCGAACCATATGGAAACCATACAATACAAATTGACATAGTTAACATACGAACCACACAATCAAATGAGACCACGCTACAGATCACGTAGGCCGCTTGAGTATAAGGTCACGGGGTTTGTTTGTCTCAAGCAAGGAAAGCTTTGGTAACGTTTAAAGTTTAATAACAATTGAATGGACTAACAGGTGACGGCATGTTATCTTATCCTACCTTTTATTGTAATACGTCATCTTTAGTGCGTCTCTAGTCTGATCACGTTCCTGCAAGCCAATCTGGTTGACCTCTTTGTTTTTAGTCTTTTATATATCTGGGAGTAAACAACATTCCATATTTTTATTATGTAAACACTTACATTAGTCTCGGTTCAGCTAACCAAAACCAACTACTTAATACTTGCTCAAAACTTGACTTGCATTTGACTTATAGGAGGTTGTGATACAGACCCAGTAATGTAAATATATTCTATGAATATATATATATATATATATATATATATATATATAACCCTATTATATATATTGTATATATAATATATAATATATATATATATAAATATAATATATAAGTATAATATATTCTATAATATATTCTATTATAAGTAAATGAAAAAATTCCATGGGGTTTGTATACATGAATTGATTCAAAGTAAATAAAATATAAAAACAAACTGATATTGGTAAATAATAGTGATCACGTGAATATAATGCATGAACAGAGTTTTTTGTTTCACCTTCATCTCATTAAGATACATATTGCTACAGAAAAGAAAATACTCTTAATGTACTCCTTGGATAATTGCCATAAAGAATGAAGATTAACATGATAAAAATTCATATTTTAACTGATAAAAAATTTACAATATATGAATTGATAAAATTATTGCAATGTTTATGCTGATTGATTCGTTGATTTTTATGCTAAATGTTATATATCTGATTCATTAATCCATATAATAATTTCCAATATATAACTGCAGATATTCGGGTAAGATAAAAAGGTAACAGATTGGATTATCGGCTTACCTGATTTGGTTTTATACATATGGTATATGGATTCATATATTACTGATTAATATTATGTGCACTTTAAATTAGGATTCCTCTTGCGTAAACGCAAAGATATATTTCGGATTTCTGTTATTTATGATCATTTATATAAAGAGATTCCTATTTGGCGTTACAACGCAAAGATATATTTCGACTCTGTTATTTATGGATCAACTTATATATAGGATACATGATACTTTATTTATATATAGGATACATGACCGAGGTTATACTACCGTTCACTTTTAACTAGCGTTCGAACAAACTTTTCGTCCATTACACCAGTTCCAGACAACCACCTATAGCCAAATGAAACCGGCCTATTTCACAGGGTTTTTAAAATAAGGGGAACGGGGGAAAATTTGCCTGGGCGGGTCCCAAAGTTCTATTTTGTGTCCCTCATACTTATTCTCTGCATCCTAAGTCTACACGCTTACGTTCGCCCCTCCCCCCCCCTCCGATGAATGTAAAAAAAACATCCCCAGCATTGAGTCCTTGCGCCAGCAAAGTAGAGGGTGAATATCCTTCGGGTTCGTAATTGTTCGGGAAGTATATCCCTTTTTGTAGTCGATTTCCGGACAGTTAGCCGGAAGCGTTTCCGCATTAAAACGAGAATTAAACGACGAGAGAGACCGGTGTCTGGTTCGAAAGAAGTCCATGATGGTGCTTATTCCTTTTCACATTGTAGGCTGTTTTTGTTAACTTAACGCCGTCGTCCGCAGCCTGACGAACGATTTTTTACGAAGTTTGGCGATGTGAAACTCTCGTACTGCAAGGACACTGTAAAACAGGTTCCATTAATCAGCCTGCAAGTGAAATTATACTTATGTCCAACAAGGGCAAAGTAAATTCAGTGGACGACATCCAAAATACAGGGGAGGGGAGGAGATCCATTTAGAACCCGACTTAACCCACCCCATGTAATTCGCTGATATTTTTGGCAATTCAAAAGAGTCCGCTGTACAAACTTTTTTGAATTCCATGGCATTAATAAGATGAGTGAAACCTATCCAGGTCTCTGATGACCGTGAAAAATTATCCATAATTTTAAAAATAAAAAATAAACAGATATTAATACGAAACCCCCAACCCAAGGAAAATTCTATTATTACTCAGTAGTAAGTTATTTACTAGACAAAGAAGTGGAAAACGGAGCTATTTGTAAGATTGCCAGGCAACCATAAGAGTCAAAGGAAGAAATTAATCCATGATTCTGTAGTTTCTCTATGCTAAGTTGTGCATAAAATCTGATCCTATGTGCCCTAACAAAAGTTTTCTCGATTCAATTTTCAATTTTCCGCGCGCATCCTCTGGGAGGTTAATTTTAAAAACTTTATTTAATAAGGTAGGAGATGGCAACGAAAAAAAACCCAACTATGGTAAAACTAATTTTTCTAAATAAAACTTTGGGTTTTTTTCAAGAAAATGTGAAACATTTTCCCCATGAATTGTTTTAACGTTGGAATTGTAATAGGCTAATGTTTGCAAGTAAAATATTTCATATACCCTAATCTTGATACTTCTAAACAATGTCTATGTATGGCGGTTCAGAAAAAAAAATTAATTCATTTTGTTGTTTATAGAAATTCTATTTGGCTTATTTTGTTTACTTAATTTTAAAATTTTAAATGATTGGCAACTCCTTAGTTGCATTGCGCCTCAATAACGGATAGACCCACGTCTGCCTTGCCCATGAGAAGTTCGGGGACTTAAGAATTCCTTTCTCCTCAGTCAAATCTGCTTTGCAAAGCGGCGAGATGATGAGCCTGTGCAAGACAGGTATTTGTGAGGTTAAATGGAAATCAAATGCTGATACGGCAAACCGCGACAGAGACCTTCTAGAACTGATGACGAATCGTCATCCAGCTTAAGAGTTACGTTACTTGCTGGTAAAGATAACGATTTTAGTATTTTCAATGATATTTTATTTGTTTTTAATTCTCCACCCGCATGAGGAAGAATGTCTGTAAAAAAAAACAGTACCAAAAATTTGAACAATTCTATTAGTTTTCATGTTGGAAATACTGCTTAATTGCTAAAATTTTTTGATGTTAAAATTCAAATTTATTCCTTATTCAAACTAATGAAAAAGGTTTCCATACAAACTTCTATTATATATTATTACCCTGTATAACGATTCACTATAGGATTATTCCATAGATAACATTTTCACTTCTAGACTTCCTGACTTTAAAATCCGTCTTTTTATTTTTAATTTATTTATTTATTTCTTTATTTATTATTATTATGTTTTTTTTTTTCATTGACTTACCAAAACTAAATCTAACCGGGACAGACAATATGTCAGTAGGTTTTTGATATGTGTTTGAACTTTTAGCTTATTTGTCCATTACTAAAAGCGTTAAAGTTAGAGTTTCAAAATCTTTACGGCATAATTATTTCTTTGGGATATTTAATTAAACCTTAGGTTACGTTTTGCTTATCTGATTTTTTAATCGTGATTCCTTTTTGTTTTATTATAATTTGTAACCCTTCCGACTTTTCTTACGGAGTTGTATTATATTGACCTTCCACTTGTTCCCTCCATTTATTTGTTTTTTTTTATTTTTTTTGATATTTATTTATTTTTATATATATTGGCTAAATTAATGGGTTGGGCTTGAATATGTGGGAAAAAAGTCGTTCTAGCGGCGTACCGTATAAGGCTACTTGCCGGGCATCAATTCTATAGATACAAGGATATAAAGTGATAAAGGTTTTAAATTTAAACCGCGAGAAACCGCTATAACATTCCAGTTCGGATTCCAACATCACGAGTTGTAACTCGTAAAAGACATTGACACGTCCTTCCTCTTTAATTATCCGGTTATTGCTACCAAAACCGATTGAACTCTGGGTGAATAAAAGAAAATATATTATTGGTTTTCTTAATGGAAAAGGAATTCAACACAACGTGTTTATGAGGGATTATTATTTGATTTCACTACCACCCGAGTCCACAGATTTTATTATGTGTTTGAATTCCATATTTACTGATTTAGCACTCATTAAATATTCCTAACGCACTCAATTGCGGTGCTTTGTTTTAGTGCCTATTGCAATTCTTATAATAATACGTGGTCAAGGCGACTCATTAAACACTAAGAAGTTGTTTATTCCCTCTGTCCAGACTCGTTAATTCTGTTAATTAATCTACGTATATTCTTTTTCAAGGATTGAATTTGGCATACAGGATAGGCCCATTAACTGACAGGTGGTCTTAGTGTGTCCCTTGTTTTTTCATGACCACGTGTTACAATCAGTTATGTGCTTTTTAATATCTGTAAGCATTGTAGGACCAGTTAAAACCCAGTGATTTGGCTTTCTGTGTGAACATAGTAGGGAACCCTGGATTGACGGAATGCAACCAGCTTTATGGACGGTTAAAAAAAAAGGTATTGGTAAATGAAGGATTATTTACTACTAACCTGGTCCGTTTAGTCATCTGCTGGTGTTCTTCGGGCTTGTTTTCCTTCAGTGACCTACCCAATATAATATTACATTTGAGTTACATTCTATTCTGATACAACATACTTTAAATCTACGTTTTGCTTTTAGGGTTTCTGCTCGAAGTGTTTTTTTTGTTTGCCCATTAGCCCGCTGACCCTGGTTTCCGTTCGAAGTGTTTATTGTTTTGGTGCTTTATTGCTGCTGACTCTGAAAGGAATAAGCCCACCATCATGGTACTTCTTCGACCCGACACCAGTCATTCTCGGTCGTTAATTATCTCGTTTTAATGCGGAACGCTCCCGGCTACTGTCGGAAATCGACTACAAAAAAGGGACATACTTACCGACAATTACGACCCGAAGGATATTCAACTCTACTTTTGCTGGCGAAGGACTCGTGCCTCGGGATGTTTTTTTTTATTCATCTGCGAAAACGTAATCGTGATGTGGTGTGTGTTAGCTTGTAGGGATGCAGAGAATAAGTCTGAGCGCAAAAATCGAACGTTGGACCCGCCCCAGGCAAATTTTCCCTTGTTTTGTTTTTAACCCTGTGAAATATGGCCGTTTCATTTGGCTATAGGTAGTTGTCTGGAACTTTGGTGTAATGGACGAAAAGTTGCTTCGAACGCTAGTTAAAAGTGAAGTAGTATAACCTCGGCGTCATGTATCCTATAATATATAAAGTATCATGTATCCTATATATAATTGATCATAAATAAACAGAGTCGAAATATGATCTTTGCAGTGTACGCAATAGGCAATCTTTCTTATATAAATGATCATAAATAAACAAGAATCGAAAATCATATATCCTTGCGTTGTTACGCAATAGGAATCTATTTCTAAAAGTTGCAATAATATTAAATCATCAATTATATTGAATCCCTCATAGTAATAATTCATATATAATATATATATATATATATATATTATTATATATATATATATAACATATATATAGTATCATATATTGTTACAAAGTGCCAAGTATCTGGTTACCATGCATAAACTTCTAAACACAAAAAGCCATCACCTGAACCCGCATCACGTTTTAAAGCTAATACTCTTGGAACCCTATCCTTACATATTAGAAAACACGTTTAAACGACTGAATACTCTTAAGGCATAGTGATACCCCTATTAACACTTACCAGTATGCAGAAAATCAGACCAGTTCATCATATATATATATATATATATATATATATATATATATATATATATATATATATATATATATATATTACTACTGCTTCAGTCACCATGAATTTATTACTATGATGAGAAATTTATAACCAAATTTACTAGTTATGCTGTCAGTGTACTTCACGTTGTGCACTGTAGGCATTACTCTACTGGTTACTTGCAGCCTCCCAAGTGACCAGGTGGTTGGCTCTGCAGTTAAATTTTGTTTCATCAGTCATTTGATTCCACAAACAATAGAGGCGAAGGGTTTATTTATACGTGACCATTAGCATTACCTTGTAATCCTCTCGAGGCATCAGAAATATCATTTATCTTTCACTTGACCAACAAATGGCCTTAGATACTTCTGCACGGTAGCAATAGCCCTAAGGAAAGGGGTTAATAATTACTTGGCTAGTGTGTCATTTGTATGCTATACACTGTTTCAACTTATCTGTCGCCGAAACTGAACATTTGTTGACATTTGGTCATGGCAACACTGCGGGATGTATTGCCCACAGACAGCAGATAAGAGGAAAATGGCAGATGAAGGACAGGAGAGAAAATAACAAATGAATGCTTATGAGAGAAACAAGAGAAATTAATGCAAAGAGAGAGATAACATTGACCCCACTGTCTTAAAGCATCGTATTATAAGATCAGAGCTGGACTTTTTTCTATTTTTTTAAATTGTTGAATTACTGACACAATTTGGTGTTTGAAAACTGTAACATAATAACATACCCTATCCCTTCTAAAGTTAATGCTCATCAAAAAGTGTGTATTACAAAAATAAATTCTTAAATAAATTTAGCAACATTGGTACAACTGTACAGTAATCAAGTTAAGAGGCCAACTGGCAGTACCATAGGACCCGCAATTGAATATTAGCATATACTTGTGGACAAAGTGGTCCCAAAACCTCATACACAAAAACTAAGAACAGAAATTCGGCAAAAGTTATAAAACATAGCAGTCTGCCAATGATTATACATAAAATGATATTGTTAAGATACAATAAAGTTTGTTCATACTTACCTGGCAGATATATATATAGCTGTATTCTCTGAAGTCCGACAGAATTTCTAAAAACTTACGACACACGTAGTGGGAGTAGGGTGGTTAGTACCCATTCCCGCCGCTGGGAGGCGGGTATCAGGAACCATTCCCATTTTCTATCAGATTTCTATCTCCACTGTCTCCTGAGGGGAGGGGGGTGGGTACTTAAAATATATATATCTGCCAGGTAAGTATGAACAAACTTTATTGTATCTTAACAATATCATTTTGTTCATGAAACTTACCTGTCAGATATATATATAGCTGAATCCCACCTTTGGCGGTGGGAGAGACAGAAAAGGATTTAGGAAACATATATATGTAGATGATTGACATCTTGGTTCCTTACCTGTTAGCATAGCTGACTTCGTGATTACTGTCACCCAAGCCTGCATCTGATTCACTAGAGTTACCAACAAGGTAGAGACCTGTGTAGTTGGTGCGCTCTAGATGATCTGCCAACGGGGACGAGACCACAATGTGACTAGACCATGACCATACTCAAGAGGACAACGAGGCAAAACCACCACCTAAGTTAGCCTAACCAAATACTCACCCATATACCAAAGGCTAAAAGAAGGAAGACCGCATCGGCGGCCGACCCTACAACCATAAACATTACGAACATTAAAAACTCACCTACCCTTTTTTTATGGGAAAAGGATGAGTGCTACCTCCTGCCCCCAAGATAGTGTCTGCGGCGACGTATGGTCCAAGAGAGTAACAGTTCTCATATGTCGTTCTGACCTCCCGTAAATAGTGCGAGGCGAACACCGAGTTACTTCTCCAAAAAGTGGCACTTAAAATATCTTTGAGAGCCATATTTTTCTGAAAGGCTATAGAAGTCGAAATAGCCCTTACTTCATGAGCGTTACTTTTAAAAACGCTTAAAGTCACTATCTTGACAATAAGCGTGCGCCTCCTTAATGGTGTTCCTCAAAAAGAATGCCAGTGCATTCTTCAGACATGGGCATATTAGGCCTCTTAACCGAACACCATAAGTTCCTGCCGCAGAACCTCTACACTCCCTTGTCCTACGAAGATATTCTTTAAGAGCCCTAACAGGACGCAGGACTCTTTCTGGCTCTTGACCAATGATTTCTGCATACTTTGATTTTGAAATTTGAACGTCTTAGGCCAAGGGTTGGAAGGGTTCTCATTCTTAGCCAGGAATGACATACTCAAAGAGCAGATTGCATTTATGCCCTTTGAAGCCGACGTGTTTACTAATCGCCTGTATCTCGCTAACCCTCTTCGCCGTCGCCAGAGCAGTTAGGAATACAGTTTCTTCTTCGTCAAGTCTCGCAAAGAGGCAGAGTAAATAGGTTCGAATCGGCTTGACGTTAAAAACTTGAGAACCACGTCCAGATTCCACGAGGCAACTTAGCCATCGGTACCTTGGTGGTCTCAAAAGATTTCAGTAGATCATGTAGGTCTTTATTATTAGCAAGGTCAAGACCTCTATGTCGAAAAACTACAGACAAGACACTTCTGTAGCCTTTAATGGTTGACACTGCGAGCTTCAAATCTCGTCTGAGATAAAGAAGGAAGTCGGCGATCTGTCTCACAGAGGTCGTGGTAGGGGAAAGGAAACTCCTTTCTTCCTACACCAGCTCCCTAAAAGCTGCCCACTTCGACTGGTAAAACCGCGATTGACGAAGGTCTTCTCGCGGTGGCGATAGCTTTTAGCCACAGGTTTTTCGAAAAAAACCTCTCGCTCTGGCCAACTTCTGGATAGTCTGAACGCAGTCAGACTCAGAGCGAGAGGTTTTTGTGGTACCTCTCGAAGTGGGGCTGTTTTGAGTAGATCTCTCCTACGGAAGAGATCTTCGGAAAATCCACCAGGTAGGACATCACCTCTGTGAAACCAGATCGCTGCAGGCCCAAAGGTGGGCGATTACGTCAACCTCGTCCCCCTCCGAAGCTGTGAACTTTCTCATCACTTCCCCCAGAATCTTGAAGGGGGGAAATGCGTAGAGGTCTAGGCCCGTCCAATCCCATAACAGGGCGTCCACTGCTACTGCCCCGGATCGAGAAACTGGGGAGCAGTAAGAGGAAGTCTCGCCGTCCTTGCGGTTGCAAAAAACGTCCACAAGGGGCGTCCCCCAAAGACTCCACAGCTCCTGGCATACGTCCTGATTGAGAGTCCACTCTGTCGGGCAGCAACTGACCTTGTCGACTGAGGAGATCCGCCCGGATGTTCTCGACTCGGGCAATGAAACCTTGTCAAAGATCGTGGATCTCTCTTGCCTTCGCCCCAAATCAGAAATTTCCTTCGCTAGAGCGAACAGGGAGCGAGAGTGAGTTCCTCCTTTGTTTCTTCAAGTAATGCCAGGGCTGTGGTATTGGTCCGAGTTGACTTGAACTACTCGACGGGAGACTTTGTCCTGAAAGAACTGGAGCGCTAATTGATACCGCTGCCAGCTTTCCTTGAGTTGATGTGCCAGGCTACCTGTTTCCCTCTCCAGGTGCTGACACTTCCCCCCTCCCCCCCTAGTGTTGCTCCCCCCCACCCCCGTGGATGACGCGTCGGAGAACAACACTAGGTCGGGTTCCGAAGCTTGAGGGATATGCCCTCTGAGAGCTTTAACGGATCGAGCCACCATCTTAGATGGCTTTCACTCTTTCTGAGATGGTTAGGATCATATCGAAGTTGTCCTTCTCTGTCCAATTGTCCGACAGGAAGAACTGAAGAGGGTCGGTAGATGTAGCCTCCCAGGGAAAACAAACTTCTAGCGAGGAAATGGTCCCCAGCAGACTCATCCATTCCTCACCGAGCATGAATCCTTCCTAGAAAAGGCTGACACTTTCTCTATGCCTTGTTGCTGGACGTTCCTGGGACGGAAAAGCCCAAAAGCCACTGAATCCATCTGAATCCCCAGATACACGATGGACTGTGTTGGGGTCAGATGTGACTTTTCGAAGTTCACCAGAAGTCCCAGGGACGCAGCTAAAGACAGAGTCGGTTTTCAGGTCCTCCAGGCACCGGGTCTGCAAGAAGCTCGGATGAGCCAGTCGTCCAAGTAGAGCGAGATCCTGATGTTGGGAAAGATGGAGCCACCTCGCCACATTCTTCATTAAGATTGGTGAACACAAATGGGGCCGACTCAGACCGAAACAGAGAGCCTGAACTGAACAACCTTTCTTTTAGGACGAACCGAAGGTACTTCATAGACTGGGGTGTGTTATCGGGACGTGAAGTATGCGTCTGACCGATCGAGTGATACCATCCAATCCCCCGGTCTTAAGGCCCCCAGAACTGACTGAGGTGTCTCCATCTTGAACTTTTTGCTTTTTCTATAAAGAGGTTCAGACGACTTACGTCCAAGACCTGGCCGCCACCCTCCCGAGTGTTCGGAACAAGAAACATCTGTTGTAAAATCCTGGCATAGAGGTCAAGACCTTGTTCCACTGCTCGTTTCTTCGAGCATCTGCTCGATTCAGATCGAAAAGAATCCTTTGCTTTTCTTGAGGATACGACGGGGACAAGTCCCTGGGAGGGAAGTCAGAGGGGGAGGCTTTACGACGGAATCTTGTACCCCTTCTCTATGATGTTGAAGAGACCAGGTGTCTGCCTCTCTTTCTCTCCAGGCTCCTCCAAACAATGAAGCCTGGCTCCTAACCGGTGACTGAAGCACGCATTCTCACTTCTTGCCCCTGGACTTAGCCGGGCTCTACCTCTAGGAAGACCCTCTTCCTCGGGATACAGATTAGCTGAAGATCCTCCACGAAAGGGCTTTCTGCTTCTTTAAAGACTGAACTCCTGAAGACGTGGAAAGGGCAGCAGACGTCTGACGACTGCGTCAAAAAGGTCTTGTAGCTTTCTCCTTGCAGACTACTGCCAGATCCTTCACCAAAGCCTGGGGGAAGAGATATCGAGAACGGCGGCATTTACTAAAAGTTCTGTCTTCTGTGGCGGGAGATTAGCCGCAAAATACAATGCAGCGATCTCTTCTTCAACACGCCTGCTGAAATAAATAGATGCTATTCCTCTGAAGCCATCCTACTGCTTGTCATGCATGACGAAAAAAACACTGGACAGCTCCCCCAAGTGATCGAATCTGGCTTACGTGACTGGTTGTCTAGCACTTCCGAGACACCAGCCCTCTAAAGCAATTAAAATACTTCTAAGGATCTAAAACAGACCCTTCAACAGATGATCCATCTCTGACGTAGTCCACGCACCTTCGCTGAGGCTAACAGAGCTCTTCTTGAGGGCATCTACAACGCTGGCGAAATCTCCTGTGCTGACAGTCGGAACCTTCAAACCTAACTCCTCAACCGGTTTCATACCACCATCCCTGCCTTACCGCTAAGCCTAGACGGAGGCAGGGCGAACCGTGGTAATGCTTCCTTTAGCTTTCCATAGTCTCCATCCAAGTGTTAAACTTTCCGGAAAGCCCTCTTGTAGACAAAAGACGTTTTCATCTTAACAAACCCTGGTGTCTTCTTAGCTTTTCGACGACGAAAACTGCGATGGAGGGAGAAAGGAGGAGCACGAAGGAAGGAAGGTATCCTCCAAAAGAATCACGGAGCAGCCGAGCCAAAACTTGATAGTCTGAAGAAGACTTACGTCGAGGGTTGTCTTCTTCATCAACCTCCTCGAACGAAGAACAGCTCAATTCCCCTCTTCCTTACCAGAGTTAAACTCCGAAGAAAGAGGTAGAAGACCTTTCACTCCAAGTCTCCTATCAGACCGATGACGAGAAGAAGAGGGTAACGTATCCTTAAACAGAATCGTTAGCCGATACAGGAACAGCAATCACAACTTGAGTAGAACGCGAAGTAGAAGGAAGGACGTGTAGCGTCATCTAAAGACTCGGGAACAACGTTCCGATCGAGGAGCGAACTTCTGTACTCGCGTCCAAGACGCTCTTACGACGATGATCTATTAGTGTCCATCAGAGCGTCTAACCTAGCGTCCCTCCGAGCGTCCAACGAAGCGTCCAAATCAGCGTCCAACTGAGCGTCCAAACGAAGCGTCCAAAGAAGCGATGAGCGGAGCGTCCCTCCTAGCGTCCCTCGAGCGACTCTACGATCGTCCGCGAAGAGACAGGAATTGACACTTGACGAGCGTCCCGATGAACGTCAAACACAAGCATGACGAAGTGGAGCGGTGCGTACAAATTCCGTCCGTCAGAACTAAAGCATCTTCATCAGAAACGTCGATGTCGGAACGCCGAGCGTCCTCACGTCGAGAAGAGAGGGCAGAATGAAGAAACCTCTCTCTCTCCTGACGTTTACTTCCACCTCTAGACAAACGCTGGGGAGAACGAAGTCTAGACGACGAAATACCATGAAACGGGACGAAAGACGAGCAGGCGGAGAAGACTGTCTTGATCTCTTGATCGGAAGTCTATCGTCCTTCTTACGGCCAGAAACCGTTTCCTTCTGCTTAAGTAAAGCATCCAGTTGTCGCTGCATAGCAAGGATTATCTCCGTCTGCGAAGGACTATACGAGGAGAAGAGCCATGCCTGCGAGAAGGTGAGGGGCGAGGGGACGCCCTCTTCCTTCTCCCAGGAACAGCCTTGCTCTAGAGCGACTGGGGCGCTCAAAGACGTCATCATCGGAAGACGACCTAGCCTTCTTCTGGGCGGAAAGGACAACGCTTTCGGAGAAGAATGCCAATCCGACAAGCATGACGTGAAGCGTCCTGATCTTGAAACGTCCTCTTCAAAGGTCGCGAAATCCGAACGAGATTCCCACCCCTTGCGCGGGGAGGACGCGTCGGAAGACGAGAAACAATCCTTTAGAACACGTGCTCGAGCACGCTCCTTAGCAGCCTGGGAAGCGTCAACAGGTACTGCTGAAGGGACGTCAGATCGGTGGGGGATCCCCGTAACCCTCCTTCGGCCTTCGACATGCCCTCTCCCTGAGTCCTGGGAGTCCGGCAGAGGTCCCAGCCTAGAGGCGCTATAGGGCCGATCTGACGGCCCCTCCACTTCACTAGGGGCACTATCACTACACTTAGCACTTTCCCTGTTTTCAAAGGGCTAGAACCTTAGATTCCAGAGTTTTCAAAGAATCTAAAATAAGCGAAAGGGCATTACCCTCCGCAGACACCACTTGAGGGCCCGAAGGCAACACTACGGGGTTAGGAGTCACAAAATCTAAAGAAGGGTTAGAAGGGTTACATTATTACCTGTCTACTACCCGATTTACTCCTGGAGGAAGACCTCCTGATCCTATCACGCTCTAATTTATTTACATAGGATTCATAAGTCTTCCATTGAGCATCATTCAAACTTTCACACTCAGTGCAGCGAAAATCATACCTACACACTTGCCCCCTACAACCTTTACACACTGTGTGAGGATCAACCAAAGCTTTTGGTAACCTCACCTTGCATTCGTCTTTCATACACACTCTGGCACTAGCCGAACTAGAACCTGACATAGGAAGGAAAAAACCAAGCCAAAATAAAAAACAATCCAAAGTCACGTATGCCAAGCTATCGATCCAATAACAAAAAACCAAAAAGTCAGAGGAAGCAAAGAAAGTTTTCCAAAATCCTGAGGCGGAGGTGCTGTAAACAGATGTTTACAACACCGGCGACAGAAGAAATCTGATAGAAAATGGGAATGGTTCCTGATACCCGCCTCCCAGCGGCGGGAATGGGTACTAACCACCCTACTCCCACTACGTGTGTCGTAAGTTTTTAGAAATTCTGTCGGACTTCAGAGAATACAGCTATATATATATCTGACAGGTAAGTTTCATGAACAAATCATTATTTCTCTACAGTTTGACCAAGATTCACGCTCATGAGCCCATGTATGGCAAAGAACAGATCCCTTACAACCAACCGGTCATTATCTTGGCTGAGAAACAGACAAAAATGCAATGCAACCTTATCCTACTGAACGCCACACGAGAAAGACCCCATTGACACCTCTGCATGCCCAGTCTGTAGCTCAGTTCACTCGTTAAACTCTACATTGGATATTTTAACAACTGCAAAATCTTTATTCACAAAACACCAGTCCTATAAATACTAAACAAACAAACCATACAACCACCTGGATTGCTGAATACTAAACAAATATTTACACAGTCAAATTAGAACCTGCATCTCTCGCTGCCTGCCCATCCCTCTATTACCAATCCTGAATGTGGTGTATCAGTTAAGTGGGCTGGTGTATTTAGGTTTAGTGGGGGTAAATGGGACAGTCAGCACAGTAATACCTGGATAAAAGGGACAGTTAGCACAGTAATACATGGGTGACAGTCACTGTCTGGATAAAATAGACAATTATGACAGTAATACCTGGATAAAATGGACAGTAATCTTTGGATATAAGAGGAATGTAGTTCACTAATACCTGGATAAATGGAACAGTAACTACAGTAATACCACCTGGATAAGTGGGACAGTCACCAGAGTAATACTTGCATAAAATGGACAGTCATCACAGTAGTAGCTGAATAAAAGGGGCAGTCAGCATAGTAATACCAGGATAAAAGAGGCAGTCAACACAGTAATACCTGGATAAAAGATAAAGTCAGCAGTGTATCATCTATATAAATGGGACAATCACCATAGCAATACTGTATAAAATTGACAGTCACTAAGAGTAACAACCTGGAAAAATTGGACAGTCACTACAGTAACTGGACCTGGATAATAAGGACAGTCACCACAGTAATAGTACCTGAATAAATGGGACAGTTACTGTAGTAAAATCTGGATAAATGGTGGATTCAACAAATATTTGGATAAAATGGACAGTTAGTACAGTAATATCTGGATATTACTGTACTAATATATAATTATATTTACTGTATATTAGCATAATATATATTCACTGTATATCAGCACAGTCATATATACAGAGGGAGAGGTTGGACAATGTGACAGGCACATGCAAGTAGGGTGCCAATGTGTTGATTCTCAGAAATGGCAGCCAGCACCTGACAGGCCAGCAGCAACAGAGCCACCTCTGGCATCCAGTGCTGAGCCATCAACTGTGTTACATACAGAAACAGGATCACAAAAGAACAGGGGATCACATTTCACAAGAGACATATTTTCATTCAGGACAATCTTTGTAACTGTGTTGAAACAACCTCAAACAACTTGCAGTAAACTACACGCCTGCTTTTTGAGCTAATAAAATAATGAATGCTGTAATAAGCTTTTTATTAAAGCTTAATTTATTTGACATCAAATTCATATAGCCTAATAAATTAGCAAGTAGGGTTACAGTCAGTCCACGGTAGGCTACCCTGAATAGACTAGCTAGTTGGTAAAGTTTACTTTATTTTAAAGCTATAATGTAGTATGAATTTAAAGTATCCTTTTGGGGTAAAAATGATAAATAATGGTAAAATTGAAGAATACTATCTTGAAGTGTTCTGGCAGCTCAAATTCAGTGGGATGGACATCTTCTGACAGTCGAGTCCTCTGCATACCAGGAGGTGGTTTGAGGACTTATAGATAACACCGTAAATAACATAACACTTTATTAACACTTAAGACTGCAGCAGGCCTAGGGCTAGGCCTAATGATTCTATGTACCTTGTAGTTAAGTCTGACAATTTTTCCTACTACTAGTACTACAAGGTACATATGTAGTACCATGAGGCCTAGGACCTTCACTGCAGTTTTTATGTATTAATAAAGTGTTATAATGTTATTTACCATGTTATCAAATAAGTTCTCAAACCTCCTTCAATTTTATCATTACCATTTTCACCCTAAAGGAAACTTCAAATTCATACTAAATAGTAACTTTAAAAGTAAACTTTACCAACTAGTTAGTCAAACAGGGTTGATCATCAAACATCCAGGGGTAGTCTACCCTAGCCTAACCTTAGCTTAGCAAAGGTAGCTTGGACTTTTCACAACCTCAGAAAAAGCTGATTTATTTACGCTGTCCCCTTCTCCACAGACTATGAAACATTGCCTCAAGTCTTGGCTAGTTATGAAAGTCTAACAAGTTATTCTACAGGCTAGGCTGACTTAGACTGTACAATGTAAATAAGTTTGTTGAATTACAGGTCAGTATGACTGTGACATGTTACATAGCTTTACCTCCTGGTAATAATTGCACTTGATGCTGTACAAATACATAGCTTTTACATGAAATGGTTCAAATGATTTGATCTAGCTCTGTACAGAATGTACTAAATCCCAACTGTATGAATTAATGCAGATTGTAATTACATGTATACTACTGTAATTAAATAAATAGTTTCTCTTATAAGATCTGAGTAGCCTTGTAGGTTTCAAATATAACATCAAAGATCAGCGAGGCATTCCAGTTTTATGAGTAAACTGAACGGTATAATATTATACATTTCATAGGACCATTAATCTCAAACATCCCTTATTTCCCTCTCAGAACACCATATATAACCTACAACAGTTAACTAACACCCAATGCAATTAAATTCCCCAGGGTCCCCACCCCCCCCCCCCCAAGGGGAGTAGTGCCAATAGTGCACTGCAGGTATTACTTAAGGTTCTTTGCAGCTTCCCTTTGGCCCCTAACTGCATCTCCTTTCAAACCTTTTACTGTACCTCTGTTCATATTTTCTTCCTTCAATCTTACTTTCCACCTTCTGCTTTTACTCTCACTTTTCCTTTCAGCACTGAATGACCTCATACGTCCCAGTGCTTGGCCTTCTGTCTAAATTGCTTATTCTATTGTATTCCCTTTTAGGATACCTGTTCGATGACTGTTTTGCCAGGTTATGGCATTTGAATCTTGTTTCATGTGCACAGTTAATAATAATAATAATAATAATAATAATAATAATATAATAATATAATAATAATAGGCATGATCCCAAGAACCTTGAAAAGGAACCTGGAAAAACTAGATGCTGAAGTGGCTCCAGGACTCGTGCAAAAGACTGTGCTCCTAGAAACAGCGCACATAGTGAGAAATGTGATGGACACCTAAGGAGGCAGGATGCAACCCGGAACCCCACACTATCAAAACTACCCAGTTGAAAAGGATAACTGTAATAGAAAAAAAAAAAAAAAAAAAAAACTGAAGTTTTTATTGTAAAACTAATATTGTAATACCTACCTGAACACCTGAACTAGCCCTGGTCACTTACCAGCCCGAACCATCATTTATTAAAAATTTACCAAATCTTTGGTTAAAATAAACGATCAGTGTTGCCAATCTCCTGGCAAACACCCTCGTTACCTAGTTACCAGCCCACCGCTAGTAGCCTTGCCTCACGGGCCGGTCACACCTGCCCTCTCACGTCAATCATAACTCAATAACTCTGTATGAGAGGGGAGGAGGGTGGGAATCATTCAGGTGTTCAGGTAGGTATTACAATATTAGTTTTTACAATAAAAACTTCATATTGCAATACACCCCCTGAACACCTGAAACTAGCCCGATTAACACATTTAATTTGGAGGTGGGGAAGGGTCAAATCTGCCCGGCCCTCCACTGTACCAGTTGTCAGTCAATATAATTGAGTACGCAAGTCAGTCTCAAGTTCATTTGTCACTCAGTCAACGCTAACTCCCATGTGTGGCCTTCTAGGCCTCCCATATGTGGGAGGGAAAAACTCCCTGCACCTCTACCCTAAGGTCAAAAAACTCATTGAGTGCGGGAGGGATACAAACCTGTTTCCTCTCAGCTGGCTATGTGCCTCACCTGAGTAGAGGAAAAACTGAAGACCTCCCATGTGGCTCTCGGCCTCTCATGTATGGAGGAGGGAATCTGAAGACCTCCCATGTGGCTCTCGGCCTCTCATGTATGGAGGGAATCTGAAGACCATCCCATGTGGCTCTCGGCCTCTCATGTATGGAGGGAAACTGAAGACCTCCCATGTGGCCTTAGGCCTCTCATGTACGGAGGAGACAACCATGTCCATCGGTGCGTCTGCGACGGTGTCGTCGATCGTAGTGATGTCCTCTCTTGTAGTGTTGTACCTGCCTGTCTGTACTCTGCCTGGTTGGCACTTGAAAGAATACCCTCAGATAGACCTAGACATGTTCTTCCTATCTGTCTAATACTTAAAATCCTCTGTGATATATCATATCATGAATACCTTATACATATTCCTAATAGTCGCTCCCATACTCTAATACTAACTCAGACGGCAAGATTGTTGGGTTTAAAAATAGAATTTAGGCCAAAGGCCCGAGTATTGGGACCTATGAGGTCAGTCAGCGCTGAAGGGAAATTGACAAAGTTTGAAAAGGTGTGAAAGGAAGAAAAACCTCTGTTGCACAATGAGTCCAGTGTTAGGAGAGCGTGGAAAATAAGATGAGGAGATAGGGAGAGAATATGAAAAAAGAAAAGTAAGAGAGAGAGAGAGAGAGAGAGAGAGAGAGAGAGAGAGAGAGAGAGAGAAACACAATCATCTAGGATAAAGAGAGAATATCAGGGAAAAGAGAGAGAGAGAAGAGAGAGAGAGAGAGAGAGAGAAACACAATCATCTAGGATAAAGAGAGAAATAAAATAAAATCAGGAAAAGAGAGAGAGAGAGAGAGACGAGAGAGAGAGAGAGAAGAGAGAGAGAGAGAGAGAGAGAGAGAGAAATTACGATCGTCTAACATCACCTCCGCAAATTGCACCCTCTAAGTTAAAAAGGTATTATCTTAACGATAATATACTCGTATAACTCCGTACAGCTATGAACAACCGAACGAGAACTTGTTGCTAATGCGATCGACTCCTATAACAACATCACTTTATTGTATTGATCAGCGTGTGACAGTAATCGAATCCGATAGCAACATCCGTTATTGTATTCATCCGCGTGCGACGGTAATTACTGTATTCATGTTATAAATGCCGCTGATGCTAATAAGGCAAAATTACGTGCATCAGCAACCTGGACAGAAGTCCCGAGCTTTTGTATGAATTCCAACGCAGCCGTGGTAAAAGAAACTAATAGCATGAAAGAGCTCATTACTGTTGTTTTCACAGAGACAAAGGATTAATAACGTATATAGTGTAAGGTTCGTAATACCTATGAAAACGAGTGAAAAACGAACGGAATCCTAAATTTAACGCCATCTAACCCGAGGGAAAAACTAGCTTCCAATGAGACGTATCAGTCAAATTTTGGTCTTAAATTACATCGTAAGACGAACAGTAAGACTTCGTTCCATAAGTTAAGTATCCAGATATTCATTAATATGCTAACTAAGGACAAAAACATTAGCCGAGACCAAGTGATATGGTTGAATCTGGAGCCAAGGAAAAAAAAAATAGACTAGCCGGCATCCTTGTCTGTCTAAACCACACCTCCTTACAATAGTGCTGTTGGACGACAAGCTAGTCTAATTGTAATTTAATTGAAAAGTAATAAAATAATATTTAAAGGTAATTAAATTAACTTTATTAGGCCTAATATTAATTTCAGTTGTCATTGTAATTTGATAATACGACTGGTAATAATTTGTAACTGTAATTGACATAAGGTAAATACTGACGGCAATAGTCTGTTAAACGTATGAAGACGTCATACATACAAATTCCTTATATCTGACATCTGATTATATGCCCCAAGATAGATACCTCATTGACTATGTTAAATGTCAACATAGTTGAACACACGTCTCCTTCAAGACGTTTGTACAAACTTGGCATAAGTGAGAGTGTTGTTGCGTTAGTCATTTTAGGCAATCAGGAGAGAATGAGAATGAGATGGATACGGCGACGCAAACCCGTATTCGTCATCCGCTGATTCCAGCGTGAATGACTGCCGAGTTTAGTGTTTATACTACGCTAATATGATGATACACATAATACAATTATAATGCTTTAGTCGGACAGAATCCGATCTTCATTCTGTTCGATTACATTCATATTAATTATCCTCAGATCGGATTCTCGTTCGTTTTCAGTTACACCTGTACTGAATTATCCGAAGTCAAGAATGCCTTGAGCCTACAGCGTTAGCCAATATAAAAATAACTACCGATATGTTGTACAGCGAATACTTTAGGTTAGGCTAGGCTACTGAATATGCATGCGATATATCATCGTGAACACTAGGCTAACCGTATTTAATTTTATTCGATTTCTCTCCATACTGAATATCGTAAGTCAATATGCATTGAACGGAGAATTAGTTGATATTAACAATTATCGTATCGTATACGTAGAGGAAAGTAACCTTAAAGACGAAGGAGCATATCTGAAAGACCAACCATGGCCTAAAAGCTTCTGATGCAAGGAACTCGAAGCAGGAAAAAGCCTAAAGATGCTCTAAGGACACTGTGCCTCTAAAAACTACTACTTTTAATAGAAAACCGACCCGAAGAAGCCTGCACTTCTCTTCCTAAACTAAACACTATGTAGCCTATTATCCCTACTCGTCTATATCTGACTTAAGTTTTTATCATCCTGAGAACTTACACATCGAGGGAAGGGGGAATCTGCTGCCAACACTGCCTGCTCCGCGCCAGGGGGGACGGCGGATCCTGCCCTGTGGGCTTGCGGATCCCCATAACCCCCAGCACCGGTTAGGGCTGATTCTGGAACAGGCAGGGGAGCTGGAAAAGAACGATTAGTAATTTCAGTATCCCTATTGCTCGATCTATCCTCACAATCTTTACATAAAATCGGTAACAGAAATGTCATACTCGATGTCAGCCTACTCTCAAGTCTCTTAAAGAGCACTGTCTCAAAGTCTTTATCTTGATCTACGTTAGTCTCTTCCTGCCTACACTTACTTCTTAATACGAGACCTTTCCTATGTTTGAGATACCCTAACATCTGGTCCAAAGACCACTCCTGACATTCCAAACATCTGGTCTTTACATTATATTGAACAGGCCTACAATTTACGCATAAGGAATGACTATCGTGTCATAGGGTACTCATCCGTTTCTTGCATTGTTGGCAAAGACGATACGTTGTTGAACTTCCGCTCGTCGTTTTCTGTGATGTCGTGGCCGAGGATGCAGTAGTCGTTGTCGTAGCCTGTGTTGTTTCTTCCTTTGCAGAATCAATGTCTAATGACAAGGTATTAAGAGCAATCCAACCGTAATCCAAAGGGATGCGTAATTCGTCACCAAAATCAATCAAATCAAAGGTGCAAATGAAGGCCGGGCAAGACCACAAAGAAGTTCGCTGTGGATACATCTGTACTCCACCGCGAACGATAAGTGATTGACGTGAGAGGGCAGGTGTGACCGGCCCGTGAGGCAAGGCTACTAGCGGTGGGCTGGTAACTAGGTAACGAGGGTGTTTGCCAGGAGATTGGCAACACTGATCGTTTATTTTAACCAAAGATTTGGTAAATTTTTAATAAATGATGGTTCGGGCTGGTAAGTGACCAGGGCTAGTTCAGGTGTTCAGGGGGTGTATTGCAATATAATAATAATAATAATAATAATAATAATAATAATAATAATAATAATAATAATAATAATAATGATCATAATAATAATAATAATAACCCAACCACCTGAGTTACATGCTAAGTAACATTTTTAAAACCTGAAAAAATCACGACTGAAAATAAACAACTTTCATATTGTTTTTTTTAAGGATACTGTGACCTTATACTTTTTTAAACAGAAAAGTGTTAGTTTTTGAAATATTTACAAAAAATATGCTGGTACCTATGTAATTTCCCACACCGCCCCCTCCAATTCCCAGAGTACGCATATGTTTTTTTTTTTTTTAATGCTTTAATGGTATAAAATTCCCTGAAAATTATCTGTATTGTTACCTTATGTTGATATTATAATGTCCGATGGTAATAATAAAAAAAATTACTCTCTCTAAACATAACCCAAGACGCTTTTGTCTTAAAAAAAAAAAATGTAAAATTTCCAAAAATGTGGTCACAGTTAATAAACAGGAATTCACATTAATAAACATGTCATGGAGCATGTTAGTAATAATCCTAGCAAACCTTTGAATAATGATTAATGATGAAAATAATGGTGATTAATGTAAACAAAAATCTAAAATATAAGGATTATTGATGAAGATAAAGGTAATTAATGCCAAAAAAAGTTAAAAGAATTGATAATTTAACATAGTTAATGAAGTTATAAATGTGAAACATATTAATAATACTCCAACACACCTGTAAATAGTAATCAATGATGATGATAAGTGAATAATCCCCCCCCAAAAAAAAATTGCATACAGAAATTTACAAAAATGTAATATCGCTGCACCTAGTTCATAGACATCAACGTAGTACATGAAGTATTTCGATTACAAGTGCACACAAATTGTGAATAAGGATTAATAGCAAACATAATGGTGATTAATGGTCAGGAAATTATCGTTAATATGTGAAAAGGCATGATAAAAGATTTGTAATGGCGAAAAATATATAGTTGTACTCACCCAAAACAGATTTTCAAATCTTGTTTATTGCGTTGAGTTGAAGAGTAGACGAGCACCTGCCTGGCATGTTGTAAGTCCGTAGTGGCACAGACCCAGTTGTTATCACAGAGTATGGCACTCTTCATGATAATGGAACCCACAGATATTCTTTCACTCCATGTGTATAATTCTTCAGTGTGAGATACACCTGTTCCAAGAGCTATCATGAGCTGCTTACAGGTGTTACAGGTATCCTTCTTCACAGGACATCTTAACTTTGCAACATTTTAACTTCACCTTAGTTAACATTTATCCAATACAAGGTGTTTTGCATACAGTATCCTGATGCTGAGGTGAAACTCCAAGCAATGCCAGTTGTGGTTGTGTTTATGGAAGCAGTATCTGCAGCAAGCTGGCAGAAGTTGTGTTCATAAACCCGGTATTGGGGGTCTTGCCCCTCAGGTCCTTAATTGTTGTCCCTTCAGAAAACTTTCCCACAAAAACTGGGTCCCCCTATCAGTTGCTTCATGAATGGGAAGGAAGGAAGCTTTGCAGATTATCATCTTGCCCTTGTATCATGATTTCCCTTTGATGGGTTCCCTGAGAGTATTTGGAAGTATGCCGTCTGAAGATTGCAATCCCCCACTTACCAGTACCCATTTGAAGACCACATTAATAATTCTTGCAGAGTTGGTTAATCATTCTTGCAGAGGTGTACATACCGACCTACTTAGCTGGAACAGTCTTCTTGGTACAAGTCTTTTAACAAAGCTACAGAAAGACAGAATACCTAGGTTAGAGCTCTACCTATCTTTTTTTAACTTTTTCGTAATAGCCTATCCAGTGATGGCCGGCCAGGCAGGACACTTTCATAGAATCTGTATTGTCTAGACTCACTATAGCATTAATATTATCTATTGACGATCAATAATACCGATGGTAATGGAGATAAAGTTGTTTGTTTACAGAACCACATACTTACACAACACTGAATGAGCTCAAACTATGAGCGATGAGGTCACGTGACAATAACAAAAGCGCTGATTGGTTGATCACCTCAATTATAAGTTTCAGCGAGAGATGTACCCATACAACGGCACTCCAGAAAGATGTTGCGTGAACTGGACGGGATGCAGCAAAGCTTATGGTATTACAATGGGTTTATATAAAAACATATTGCGTAACCATTTGTATTAGTCGAAAGACAGTTCGCATCATAAACGATTTCCTACCATAACTGGAGGCGGTGTATAAGATCATTCCTCATATTTATATCGTTTGAGAAAGAGATTCCTGTTCGAACTTGCATTTCGTTGTACGTGACGAGTCATTAAACCATTTTTTTTCTTTGTCACAACGTAGTTTTAATTCCATAGACATCTTTATGATCGTCGTCATCAGCAGTCTGTTCCTCTCATCTGCATTCATACACCTAAGACTGATGTCAACAGCCAAACCACTCGACCAGGATTTCATTCGAAAGTCACCAATTGGCAACTGATACGTTGCCTTTCTATACTTCTTTTTTATGCGAAAACAAAATTAATTTAATGAGATGGGGCCATAGTATGAATTACAAGAGTTATATATACTATAAATATTAAAATGGTGGGAAAATATGGCAGTTAGCCAAATTACGAATAAACAGTAACTGTTACTAAACATTTCTGAGAATTCCGTTCACCCTTTCCAATGCGTTCGACACAAAAGCCCTCATCAGACATTGGTTCAAATTTCAAGGTAATCTAAAATGCACACACAAAAAAAATTTTCATAGCATTGTGGTATGTCATGAGTTGCAAGAATCGAATTTCAAATAGTTGTTTTGTAGTTTTTAACACTAACTATATTGAAAAAGAAACCCACAAATTCAATTTGTAACTTGTTTACTTCTAAGTATTTACATTTAGTTTTACTCCACACTCGAGTACTTTCAGGCCCTTCTGTGGCCCATTCTCAAGAGATGTTGGGATGTTAGCCTGGGTCAAGGCCCAGCAGTCTTCTGGAACTTCTTCTCGTTGTGCTGTCATTTATGCGATGGCTGTTCTGGTTTTCTTGAGAGTTGCCAATCCCCTCTTGTCGCTCTGATATCCTGAGCTGATGGTCAATGGGATTCACCCTTGTGGTAAGGGTGTGGTCACCGTAAGTCTGTTGGGCAGGAAACCTAATCTCCAGGTCAGCAGGGTCAATCATTAGGTTTCCTGCCCAACAGACTTACGGTGACCACACCCTTACCACAAGGGTGAATCCCATTGACCATCAGCTCAGGATATCAGAGCGACGAGAGGGGATTGGCAACTCTCAAGAAAACCAGAACAGCCATCGCATAAATGACAGCACAACGAGAAGAAGTTCCAGAAGACTGCTGGGCCTTGACCCAGGCTAACATCCCAACATCTCTTGAGAATGGGCCACAGAAGGGCCTGAAAGTACTCGAGTGTGGAGTAAAACTAAATGTAAATACTTAGAAGTAAACAAGTTACAAATTGAATTTGTGGGTTTCTTTTTCAATCTTCAGAAGAAAACTGAAAGAAGTTTTTGTTTGGTTTACTAACTATATTATTATAGAATAAATATGAAAACGTTACTGTAGCTAGAACGCATCCATGATATCAACGGGTGGGTTAACATAGTACTATGTGGCCCAACCAAATTTTTTTTTATTACTTTTTGTGTGTTAATGTTCTTCATTGCTAAAGATACGTCATACGCATAATATTCACGTTACTGTACAGCATTTTCTGTTGGGGAAGTGAATTACCGTATGAAACAATTATACACTACAAGGAAGCAAAAAACTTTTTATATTAATACCATTCTTCGTCAGTTACAAAGTGTTGCTTTAACTTGCTTAATTGTAAGTTAAGTTCCTACTATAACTATCTCAGTTAATAACTATCTTATCGAGATAATTTAAAAAATAATCATCTTTTATTATTAAAATAAAAAAATAAAAAAAAACAGGTAGCCCCCACGACATAAATAATTTGTAAACTGGATCGCGTCTCAGACGCATTAGATGTTTGCTAGGCCTATATAACATTATTGCAATATACGGGCAATTTGAACTACCCTTTACCTCAATTTCGACTGAAACCATTTGTAATTCACATTGCTCTTTCGAAAATGTTTGTATAACAGTTGATCCAGTGGATATAATATTTCATGTATACCACTTCTTCCTTTTCAGTAATAATAATAATAATAATAATAATAATAATAATAATAATAATAATAATAATAATAATAATAATAATAATAATAATAATAATAATAATAATAATAATAATAATAATTATTATTATTATTATTTTTTTTTTTTTGCTCTATCACAGTCCTCCAATTCGACTGGGTGGTATTTATAGTGTGGGGTTCCGGGTTGCATCCTGCCTCCTTAGGAGTCCATCACTTTTCTTACTATGTGTGCCGTTTCTAGGATCACACTCTTCTACATGAGTCCTGGAGCTACTTCAGCCTCTAGTTTTTCTAGATTCCTTTTCAGGGATCTTGGGATCGTGCCTAGTGCTCCTATGATTATGGGTACAATTTCCACTGGCATATCCCATATCCTTCTTATTTCTATTTTCAGATCTTGATACTTATCCATTTTTTCCTTTTTCCCTCTCTTTCTCTTCAACTCTGGTGTCCCATGGTATTGCGACATCAATGAGTGATACTTTCTTCTTGACTTTGTCAATCAACGTCACGTCTGGTCTGTTTGCACGTATCACCCTATCCGTTCTGATACCATAGTCCCAGAGGATCTTTGCCTGATCGTTTTCTATCACTCCCTCAGGTTGGTGCTCGTACCACTTATTACTGCAAGGTAGCTGGTGTTTCTTGCACAGGCTCCAGTGGAGGGCTTTTGCTACTGAATCATGCGTCTTTTTGTACTGGTTCTGTGCAAGTGCCGGACATTCGCTTGCTATGTGGTTTATGGTCTCATTTTTCGTATTGCACTTCCTACATATGGGAGAGATGTTATTTCCGTCTATCGTTCTTTGAACATGTCTGGTTCTTAGGGCCTGATCTTGTGCCGCTGTTATCATTCCTTCAGTTTCCTTCTTGAGCTCTCCCCTTTGTAGCCATTGCCATGTGTCATCGCTGGCTAGTTCTTTAGTCTGTCTCATTATTATTATTATTATTTTTTTTTTTTTTTTTTTTTTTTTTTTTTGCTCTATCACAGTCCTCCAATTCGACTGGGTGGTATTTATAGTGTGGGGTTCCGGGTTGCATCCTGCCTCCTTAGGAGTCCATCACTCTTCTTACTATGTGTGCCGTTTCTAAGATCACACTCTTCTGCATGAGTCCTGGAGCTACTTCAGCCTCTAGTTTTTCTAGATTCCTTTTCAGGGATCTTGGGATCGTGCCTAGTGCTCCTATGATTATGGGTACAATTTCCACTGGCATATCCCATATCCTTCTTATTTCTATTTTCAGATCTTGATACTTATCCAATTTTTCCCTCTCTTTCTCTTCAACTCTGGTGTCCCATGGTATTGCGACATCAATGAGTGATACTTTCTTCTTGACTTTGTCAATCAACGTCACGTCTGGTCTGTTTGCACGTATCACCCTATCCGTTCTGATACCATAGTCCCAGAGGATCTTTGCCTGATCGTTTTCTATCACTCCCTCAGGTTGGTGCTCGTACCACTTATTACTGCAAGGTAGCTGGTGTTTCTTGCACAGGCTCCAGTGGAGGGCTTTTGCTACTGAATCATGCGTCTTTTTGTACTGGTTCTGTGCAAGTGCCGGACATTCGCTTGCTATGTGGTTTATGGTCTCATTTTTCGTATTGCACTTCCTACATATGGGAGAGATGTTATTTCCGTCTATCGTACTTTGAACATATCTGGTTCTTAGGGCCTGATCTTGTGCCGCTGTTATCATTCCTTCATTCCGTTTCCTTCTTTAGCTCTCCCTCTGTAGCCATTGCCAATTGTCATCGCTGGCTAGTTCTTTAGTCTGTCTCATGTATTGTCCGTGCATTGGTTTGTTGTGCCAGTCCTCTGTTCTTTCTGTCTTTCTCCTGTCTCTGTATATTTCTGGGTCTTCGTCTGCTTTTATTAGTCCTTCTTCCCATGCACTCTTGAGCCACTCGTCTTCACTGGTTTTCAGATATTGCCCCAGTGCTCTGTTTTCGATGTTGACGCAGTCCTCTATACTTAGTAGTCCTTCTCCCTCCTTCCTTTCGTGTTATGTATAGTCTGTCCGTATTTGCTCTTGGGTGTAGTGCTTTGTGTATTGTCATATGTTTCCTGGTTTTCTGATCTATGCTGCGGAGTTCTGCCTTCGTCCATTCCACTATTCATGCGCTGTATCTGATTACTGGCACTGCCCATGTGTTTATGGCTTTTATCATATTTCCGGCGTTGAGTTTTGACTTGAGTATCGCCTTGAGTCTCTGCATATATTCTTTCCTGATCGTGTCCTTCATCTCTTGGTGTTTTATATCTCCTCCTTCCATTATTCCCAGGTATTTGTATCCTGTCTCATCTATGTGTTTGATGTTGCTCCCATCTGGTAGCTTTATCCCTTCAGTTCTCGTTACTTTGCCTTTTTGTATGTTGACTAAGGCGCATTTTTCTATTCCAAACTCCATCCTGATGTCCCCAGATACAATCCTTACAGTCTGGATTAGGGTATCTATTTCCTTGATGCTCTTACCATACAGCTTGATGTCGTCCATGAACATCAGATGGTTGATTCTGTTGCCTCTTTTCTTGAGTTGGTACCCAGCATCCATCTTCTGTAGTACTTTTGTCATGGGAATCATGGCTACTACGAAGAGTAGTGGGGACAGTGAGTCGCCCTGGAAGATCCCTCTCCTGATATTAACCTCTACTAGTCTTATTCCAGAGCTTGTAAGTATTGTATTCCAGTTGCGCATTGTATTTTTGAGGAAGCTGATGGTATTTTCCTCTGCCCCATATATTTTCAGGCATTCTATTAGCCATGTGTGTGGTATCATGTCGAAGGCTTTCTTATAGTCTATCCATGCCATGCTTAGGTTGGTTTTCCTTCTCCTACTGTTCTTCATTACCATTTTGTCTATCAGGAGCTGGTCTTTTGTGCCCCTACACTTCCTTCTGCAGCCTTTCTGTTGGTGGGGGATGGTGTTTGTCTCCTCTAGGTAGTTGTATAGCCTTTCACTGATGATACCTGTTAGTAACTTCCACATTATTGGTAGGCAGGTGATAGGCCTGTAGTTACTGGCTATATTTCCCTTACTCTTGTCTTTTTGTACTAAGGATGTTCTTCCTGTGGTCATCCATTTGGGTGCTTGGTGATTTGAGATACAATGCTGGAGTTGTTCTGCTATTCGTGGGTGTAGGGCCTTGAAGTTTTTGAGCCAGTATCCATGGACTTCATCGGGACCTGGGGCTTTCCAGTTTGGCATTTTCTTTAGTTGGTGTCTGACTGTGTCTGTCGTGATGTCTGTGAATCTTTGTTTTATTCTCCCTGTTTCTTCTTCCTTGACTTCCTGGAGCCATGTTGCATGTTTGTTGTGTGATACCGGATTGCTCCGGTATTATTATTATTATTATTATTATTATTATTATTATTATTATTATTATTATTATTATTATTATTATTATTATTATTATTGATGAGGTAGGGTTTCTTTAGCATAGCGGGTCCCTACCCAGTCCCAAAAATCATGACCGATACAGACAGTTAGAGTTTAATAAAAGCATGAATCAGCAATACATCGCGATTTGAGCAACAATGAGACGTTACGGTAGAGGTTTAATTCACGACACCTAACTCTCCCAGCTCTTATTAAATCTGGCTTGAGATAAATTGCCCCCCACCCCTCCCCCCACGCCAAAATATTGCATGCAAATATATGCGTCATAAATTGTAAATATTGCGACGCTGCGCCTGTGAGAATCAGTAGACATATTAATATATTAATAATAATACTGCAGTGGGCTATGATAACGTTATTCCAAATCTTATCTTCGTCATTAAATTACGCGTAATATATTATCACATTTTCACTTACAGGGAGTCTACGAAGTAACATATGGGTTTGAAAAATACTTAAGAATAATTATATTACTTAAAAATATATTTTTATATAGTGCAACAAATTTCGCTTTTCTCTCTCGGATTATCAAAATGAAGCACTTATTTCATTTTCACGTCTTCGTTGGCGTTAATTATCGTTGTGACACTCAGTCGCTTGTACCATGAATCCTTGGCTCTGTTGAAAGCTTATGCAACATTTGAAGCCCTTAAACGTGATAGGAAGATCTCTCTGTCGCTCTCTGTTTCTCTCTCTCTTCATGCAACATTTGAAGCCCTTAAACGTGATAGTAGATCCCTCTCTCTCTCTCTCTCTCTCTCTTTATGCAACATTTTGAGCCCTTAAACGTGATAGTAGATCCCTCTCTCTCTCTCTCTCTCTCTCTCTCTCTTTTACTGATGCTGCCTTTTATCTAAAAGCAGTTGTTTTAACTTTCCACAAAATATATGTTCAACCAATACATTTTTAGCTCAGGTCGTCATATATTTCAGATAACGACGTGATCAGCATTCAATAAGAAACGTGAAGAAAATATTATCGAAAAACATAAAGTTAAGAACATAAAGGCAAATATTTATCCACCCTTATTTTACAAGTAAAACGTTGGTTAAAAAAAATGGCAGAATTGTGCACACCACAAAGTCGATGAAATTGATTACAATAAAAACGAACTGAAACTTCTTACAATTTTTTCCTGAAGATGGAAAAAGAAACCACACAAGATTACTGAGTATAACTTGTTTACTTGTAAGTAACGACAAATAGTATTGTACTTGAAATTCAAGCACTTTCAGGCACTGACTGTAGCCCTTTCTCAACAGATGTGAAAGAGATCACTCTGGGTGAAGGTCCAGCAGTCTTCTGAAACTTCTTCTTGTTGTGTTGTCATTTATATGATATGTTAGTTCTGGGCCTTGATCCATTTTAATCACTTTCACATCTCTTGAAAAAGGGGCCACAGTTACGGCATGAAAGTACTCGAGTTTCAAGTCCAGTATATCTTGGTTTAATCAGACCATTGAGCTGATTAACAGCTCTCCTAAGGCTGGCCCGAAGGATTAGATATTTTTACATGTCAAGTATATCTTATTTTAACCAGACCACTGAGCTGATTAACAGCTCTAGGCTGGCCCGAAGGATTAGATATTTTTACGTGTCAAGTATATCTTAGTTTAACCAGACCACTAAGCTGTTTAACAGCTCTCCTAAGGCTGGCCCGAAGGATTAGATATTTTTACATGTCAAGTATATCTTAGTTTAACCAGACCACTGAGCTGTTTAACAGCTCTCCTAAGGCTGGCCCGAAGGCTTAGATATTTTTAAGTGGCTAGAAACCAATCGGTTACCGAAAAACGGGACCTACAGTTGGTCAGGGTCTAAAGAATACCTTGCAGTTGGTGAAACAATGCTCTATTTTAACCGTAGATCTTAGCATGCGCCCAAGTAAGCTGGAGGCCGGATCACGCCTCGTTTTATATTTAAATTTTGGCTGTATTTAATTCAGCTTCTTCTAAGACTCCCATTTTTATATCGAAGTGTCATTACTGCTTAAATAAATATCTCCATTCTACTACGTTAAGTTTACATACCATTTTATTTTTATTTCTTCTGTTTCTCTCGGAGATTTTCTAATTGTAAATGGCGGTACAGGATATACACGACTACGCAAACAAACGTCAGCAGAATTTTCTATTATCTTACATTATTTCAACTGTGTTGCCTGGCTCTTTGCATGAACGCAAATACACTTGAGAAAGATTGCATTCGACCTTCGCATGAACGCAAATACGCTTTGAGAAAGAACGTAGCCTTTGTCTGTAGCTACGAGCACAATGGCAAATTAGCTCGAATTCTCTGAGTGGTGAGCAAACATGGGAGATGTTGATTCACTTCATTGGTGTACAATGGATCCCAGCAGTCTGCAGGGCAGCCTCCTTATCAGTTTCGAGCAGACAACGTTCTCCCTAATGGAGACGTTCTGGAGATTTGGGGAAGGCATAGGAGACAAGTGTAGTTTTCGTTTCTAAAGGAAATTACTCCTTATCGATTACACGGGGAGTAAGCCTACAAACTACTTTGTTGTTGTTCTTCTTCTTCTTGTTCTTGTTGGGGTGGGGTGGGGTGGGGGGTAGGAAAGGTATATTGAATAAGCCTAAAAAGGTCTGATAAAGGTGTTTCGCGTTGAGTTAACGATACAGGAATTTTAGAATAGGTTGTTTATAATTTATTTATTAGAATGAAAATGCAAAATATAAATCATATGCAGGTTAAGCAGTACAGAAAAATTGTTTCTAATAAGATATACAGGGTGTCTATAAAGTCCCAGTACCATTACAAGTATTTATTGCTTGTAATGGTACTGAGACATTATGGGCACCCTGTATCTTATTTATCTATTTGAACGTAGATTTTAGCACGTTTTGATTTACGTTAAGTTAGGATTATAATGTTTGCAACTTATGCGTGTGGGAAAAATCTTGCAGGCGTCCTGAGTAAGCTGGAGGTCTGATCACGCCTTGATTTACAGAAGCAGCCGCTTATTTAATGAAATAACATTACAAACAGATTGATAGGATCGCCATGGGATCTCCTTTTGAATTCAGTTTTCATAAGTGTTTTTATACGCCGTTTGAAGAGGAGTCTATTTTACTACATTTTACTGCCTCACAATAACGCCCTTTTTTTAGTTTTTTTATTTACATGTATCTCTAAAGCCCAAGCAATTATATATGTTTTATGTTATTAACTATATTTTAACCCTTTCGCTAATTAAAACAAACAGGTAAATATTCAATAAATAAACTATTTACATCTATCTAAGGAATCATATATGTTTTATGTTATTAAGTATATTTTAACCATGCGTTCATTAAAAAAAAAAAAAAAAAAAAAAAAAAAAAAAAAAAGGCAAATATTCAACAGAGAGACATTTGAAATTAATAACAACTCTCACTTTGTGTAATGAAAACTGGATGAAGTTTCCCTATTCGCCGACAGTCATCCATGATTGGAGTTTCATATCTGCCTCGACATCCTGTTACGATGTCCACATCATGAACTACCGCAAGCACATATTTAAAAACAGGTTTAATTATGAGGAGGAGAATTACACACAAAACACTTCAAAGCACTTTTATTATGCTTAAATAACAAACACTTGCAGATACGACCGGTATCTAAGAGCTCAGATAATATTCATGGAAAAATAATTAATAAATATAATAAAACAAAACTTAGCTGACGTTCAAACTAGCAGTTCTAGAGGTCTCCGAGTGAATAGGGAGTATTTGAAAACCATTTCTTGAGCGAGAGGTTCTTCTTCAGCCACCGATACGAAGATACGCCTGGAAATCACAATCCAGGAATGAAGCCACAATTCTGATATTCCCACATCTAAACAGGCCACACCAACGTAACTCGAGAGGGCCAACGCTGCTTCTCATACAGCCACAACCATCAGATGGGAACGGAATTATTTGCTCCAACTCAACGGCGAAACACCGGATCCAATAATGTATCTTCTAAACGTATCAGTGACCTTCCTTGAAGACAGACACCTTCTCACTGCCGACCATAACTCTCGTTGCTGTGACGTGACCCCCGAAACCTTCGTTCCTGATCGATAAATGGGGAACAAGTAGTTAACTGGCATTTGGACAATTGTCTAAATCTTTTTCCCGAACTATTCAAAACAGAATTACTTATTTATATTACACCTCCCCCCTAAAAAAGGAAAAAATATATATGTAATATATATTTTGCATCCAACAAATATCAGGTCAAAAAATATAGCAAGTCACATTCTTGACAATGCATCCGGAATGACGTTCTCCTTTCCTTTGTTATGTAGGATATTCAAATCGTAGGGTTGTAAAAATAGACTCCATCTTGTTAATCTCTGATTATTGTTCCTGAAACGATTCAAATATTTTATGGGTTATGGGTTGGTCTGTATATACGGTTAATGAAGAGGTGGTACTGGTATATACCTCAAAATGTTGTAAAGCCAAAATTAAACCCAAAGTTTCTTTCTCAATGGTGGAGTATTTCTTCTGAGAATCATTCAGTTTCTTAGAGTAAAAGGCAATAGGATGCTCTACCCCAGTGTCGTCTTCCTGCAGTAATACTGCACCAATACCAATGTCACTGGCCTCCACTGCTAGCTTGAAAGGAGCAGAAAAATCTGGTGCTTTCAGAATAGGGGAAGTAGTCAAAATAGATTTTACTTTATCAAAAGCTTCCTGGCACTGGTTATCCCATTTAAAATCAACCCTTTTCCTCAACAAATTTGTTAGTGGTGCAACTATATCTGCAAAATTAGCCACAAACTTTCTATAATATCCGGCAAGACCCAGATATCTCATTACTCCCTTTTTATCTTTAGGAACTGGAAAGTCTAAAATTGCTTTAATATTTGAATCTTTTGGTGCTACTTTGCCATGACCCACTTCGTGACCCAAATAAACTACCTTGGCTTTCCCAAATTCGCATTTATTTAGGTTCACTACCAAACCTGCTTCTCTGAGTTTCTGTAAAAATGCAGCAATTTTCTTGACATGCTCTTCCCACGTATCACTAACAATTACCACATCATCTATATACGTAGTGCACCCTTCAAGGTCTTTGGTAATCATATTCATGAGTCTCTGAAAAGTACTACCCGAATTTTTCATTCCAAATGGCATGACATTGCAGGAATATAAACCAGTGGGTGTAACAAAAGCAGATATCTCTTTGGCTCTGTCTGTCAAACCTACCTGCCAATAACCCTTCAACATGTCAAACTTGCTGATAAATCTGGCCTTTCCAATGCGATCAATACAGTCATCCACCCTAGGAATTGGGAATGAATCTGTCCTGGTGACTGCATTTACCTTCCTGTAATCAAAACATAAACGGTATTGACCATCATTTTTTTTGCAAAGTACTACAGGGGAACTCCACTGGCTGCTACTATGTTCAATCAATTTATGATCGAGCATATATTTTACTTCCCGTTCAACAATCTCTGCCTTTTGTGGATTCAAGCGATATGGGTGCTGTTTAATAGGATTTGAATTGCCAACATCAACATCATGTTGTAATGAGCAGGTCCTGCCCGGAACATCTGAAAATACATCTTTATAATCGTAGAGTAAATCACTCAACTCCTGACCTCTACTTTCCTCAAGATGAACCAATTTATTCTTCAAATTCCTTAAAGCATCTGAATTTGAAATAGGCCAGTCTTCAACCTCAGTCTCAAGTTTAAGTTTCTCTTGATTACTATTATTATTTAACTTTATATTCAACAAGACTGGCTTTGGCGTCCTTGAAAAATATGGCTTTAACATATTAACATGTCATAACCTCTTTTTCCTTCTCCTATCTGGAGTAAGAACAACATAATCAGTATTTCCTTCCTTTTTTTCTATTATGTAAGGCCCAGAAAACTTAGCATGTAATGGCTGACCTGCTACTGGAAGGAATACCAATACCTCATCACCTGGTTTGTAGTCAACTTATTTGGCTCCTAAATCGTAGTATTTTTTCATCTTCTGCTGTGCTTCCATTAAGTTATCTCTTGCTATGTCCCACGTTTTCCTGATTCTTTCCCTGGAATCTGAAACATAGTCCAACAAATTAGAATCTTCAACATTATTAATCCACTGATCTTTAATCAATTTTAAAGGTCCTCTAACCTGATGACAAAATACTAACTCGAAAGGGGAAAACCCTAACGACTCATTAGGGATTTCTCTGGAGGCAAACAGAAGGAAGGGCAGACTTTTATCCCAATCGCTTTTGTTCTCTAAACAAAATTTTCTCAACATGGTCTTCAAGGTTTGATGGTACCTTTCTACAGCCCCTTGGCTCTGAGGATGGTACGCTGATGAAGTTACCTGCCTGATTCCTAGTTCCTGCATTGCCTGTCTAAATATATTGCTCAAGAAATTTGAACCCTGGTCCGACTGAACCTCTTTAGGCAATCCAAACAGAGTGAAAAATTGTAACATCCCATTTACAATATTCTTAGAGCAGACATTCCGCAACGGAATGGCCTCAGGATACCTAGTGGATCTGTCCATGATCGTAAGTATATACTGATTTCCACCTTTTGACTTTGGCAATGGGCCAACAATGTCCACTATTACCCTATGGAATGGTTCTTCCATGGCTGGTATGGGTTCAAGGGGAGCTTTAGTCAACTTTTGGTTCGGTTTTCCGATCATTTGACACACATGGCAAGTCTTACAAAATACTTTAACATCAGAATGAATCCCAGGCCAATAAAAGTGTTTAGTTAATTTGTAAAAAGTTTTATTGACTCCGAAATGGCCACTAAATGGATTCTGATGTGCCAAATGTAAAATAGAGGGTCTGTAATTTGGAGGAACGACTATTTGGTAATTAACTTTCCATTCTTCATCGGCAGCAACCTTAGAGGCTCTAAATTTTCTCATCAATAATCCATTTTCGACATAATACCCAACTGGAATGTTCTCAATTTCCTTATCTGAAAAAGCCTTTGCAGCTATCTCTGCTAGCTCTAGGTCATTTTCCTGATCCTTTATGAATTTCTCTCTAGATACAGCTAAAACCTTACCTTGTTCAGAACAATCACCAAATTTTCCCAGAAAAAACTTCGAGAAGTCAATCTTAGAATCCCTACTAGCTTCCAATTTCCGCATTGACCGTGTAATAGCACACACGGGAAAAATACCAGGAAATTCTCCTTCCAAGCTCTCCATGCTTGCACAAAACTGAGGATAGCTAAGTAACCGTGGGTTACTTAAAACCCTATTACCACCAATATCGTTGGCCAATATTAAATCTACTCCCTCTACAGGAATTTCTTCCACAACGGCAACCCTAACCGGACCCGTTGCATAATCAGACTCCAGAACCACAGTCTCATACGGACAAGAGATTATTTCTTTTGGAAAACTCTTAATCAAAACCTTTTCCTTATCCTCAAACTCTAAACCTTCAGGCAATGCCCTTTTCAAAATCAATGACTGTAGGGCCCCTGTATCTCTGAGAATAACTAATCCTCTTCTGCCCTTACCACTTTCTGTAGCTACACTACCATAAGACACAAATGACTTATATCTCTCCAAATCGGAGAACCCAGGGCTTTTCCCACCCTCACTTAATGCACTAATCTCTCTATCAGCACTTACCCTGCTTACCAAAGCAACTGGTTTATGCTCTCTATTACCGTCCCTTAAGGACCAACAGTCGGCCTTTCTATGGCCCAGTTTACCACAGTTAAAACACTTAATTGGCATCCTCTGCCCACTAGGCAAACTATTACCTTTCAATACTGGAGCTACAACACATCCAAATCACTTGCGTTTTCAGTTTTACTCTTTACCACTTTTCAATTCCTGAAAACCCTCTTTGCTGCTTCTACCCCTAAGCAAATTTTTCCCTTCAAAAATTTTGTGCGTCAGTGAGTACTCGTCAGCCATAATGGCAGCTTTCTCTAAACTCTCAACCTGAAGCTCCTCTAAGTGTACCTTCAAATCCTTAGATAAACAATTCTTAAACTCTTCTAACAATATTAGTTGTTTAAACCCTTTAAAATCACAGATTTCTTTAGATCTCAACCAATCGTCAAGCAATTTAGCTTTTATACGAGCAAAATCTACACATGTCTGATCTCCTGTCTTAAAAAGCCTACGAAATTTCAACCTGTAAGCCTCTGGCACTAATTCATATGCTTTGAGAATACACTTTTTCAATTCGTCATAATTACCACAAGTCTCCTCAGACAAACTAGAAAATACCCCTTGAGCCCTACCTTTCAATGCACATTGTAATAATATAGACCATGAAGTCTTAGGCCAGCCCATTCCTTTCGCTACTTTCTCAAAAGTTATAAAATAATTAGTTACTTCATTTTCATCAAAAGGGGGAACCATCTTCATGTATTTAGCTACATCAAAATCTCCACTACCTTGTCTGTGTCTTACCTTAATTTCCTCTAACTTCAGTTCCTGTTCCATTCTTTCACGCTCAAGTTTCCTCTCTCTCTCCCTTTCTTCCGCTCTTACACGTTCAGCAGCTACTCTTTCACGTTCAGCAGCTACTCTCTCACGTTCAGCAGCTATGTCTAACTCCTTCAGCTTTATTCTAAGTTTCAAAGCTTCTATGCTATCACTTTCCTTTACCCTTGAAACTTCTGCCTTCTCCTCTACAATACCCAAGTGTCCTATCAAACCCTTTATCAAATCATCCTTTTTCATATCCGTAGTAAAACCTATGTCTAGATAATTAGCAATTAACATAAGTTCTCGTTTACACAGACTTTGAAAAGCTGCAACCCCCGGTAAGGACGACAGAAATTTCTTTACGTCAAAGTCACTTTCTAAATACTCTGTTTCAGACTCAGACATGATTGGTTACAATGGCTATAAAACAACTAAATGACCTCACTCAAACCTACAACAATTAAACAAACTCCTCATTTAAACCTGTTTTGTTCAAATTGAAATTCACTGCTCCCGGACAGGCCCCCAAATATGTTACGATGTCCACATCATGAACTACCGCAAGCACATATTTAAAAACAGGTTTAATTATGAGGAGGAGAATTACACACAAAACAACACTTCAAAGCACTTTTATGATGCTTAAATAACAAAAACTTGCAGATACGACCGGTATCTAAGAGCTCAGATAATATTCATGGAAAAATAATTAATAAATATAATAAAACAAAACTTAGCTGACGTTCAAACAAGCAGTTCTAGAGGTCTCCGAGTGAATAGGGAGTATTTGAAAACCATTTCTTGAGCGAGAGGTTCTTCTTCAGCCACCGATACGAAGATACGCCTGGAAATCACAATCCAGGAATGAAGCCACAATTCTGATATTCCCACATCTAAACAGGCCACACCAACGTAACTCGAGAGGGCCAACGCTGCTTCTCATACAGCCACAACCATCAGATGGGAACGGAATTATTTGCTCCAACTCAACGGCGAAACACCGGATCCAATAATGTATCTTCTAAACGTATCAGTGACCTTCCTTGAAGACAGACACCTTCTCACTGCCGACCATAACTCTCGTTGCTGTGACGTGACCCCCGAAACCTTCGTTCCTGATCGATAAATGGGGAACAAGTAGTTAACTGGCATTTGGACAATTGTCTAAATCTTTTTCCCGAACTATTCAAAACAGAATTACTTATTTATATTACAATCCATTTCCACGGAGGAAATGAGAGCTGGATTTCATTATGAGATGTATGGTATGTCGTACAAATGCGCATGAACGCGCTTCCTTTCTCTCTCTCTCTCTCTCTCTCTCTCTCTCTCTCTCTCTCTCTCTCTCTCTCTCTCTCTCTCTCGTTTAGTATCAGTTCGACGTGCTCAACTGCCATTAGTTTCTTTGTTCATTTCTAAAGCCATTATTAACATCAGTAAACCTTGTAGAGGGGTGGTTTCATCAGTGCACCTCATGCGGAGCACTGTAGGCATTACTTAAGGTTCTTTGCAGCGTGCCTTTGGCCCCTAGCTGCAAATCCTTTCTTTCCTTTTATTGTACCTCCCTCATATTCTTTCTTCCATTACTTTCCACCCTCTCCCAACAATTGATTCATAGTGCAACTGCTTTGAGGTCTTCTTCCTTTTGCATCTTTCAAACCTTTTACTGTCAATTTCCTTTACAGCGCTGAATGACCTCATAGGTCCCAGTGCTTGGCCTTTGGCCTAAATTGTATATTCAATCAATCAGTCAATCAAAACATCAGTAAATAAAAAAAGTCTGTTGTCTTAATAAAACCCTTGGATATACTCCGTCTTTTCAACTTTCATACCTATTCCTCTGACACATTTTTTCCACCTTTGGTACCACATTGGTGTTTCTCTTCAGCTTCTTCATAAACTGATTTCAAACTTTAGCCTCCAGATCTGTGGAAGTCTTGTGAGTTCGTTCAAAATTTCCCTTCATATGGAGCAATTCATTCAGAGGTCCTTCGAGATGTTAAATATCTATAGAGTCACTAGTATGGAAGTTGAGATCTTTACATAGGTAGTCTTGGGAAGGGCAAGGCATCTTGTTAAAGACCCTCTTCTCGAGACTGCACATGTAATAGAATTTTGGCAATGGGACCCCTAATGGAATACCATATTCATCCAGTGTTTTTAAATGGGACCCCTAATGGGAATCCTATGTTCATCCAGTATTTCTGAATGGGACCCCTGATGGGAATACGATAATCACCCGTCTTTCTGGTTATGAAGATGTACTCCGCTGATGGCGTTACAAAGCTTAACAACAGAAACTGAACGTAGCCTACCCCTGGAGGCCTAGACGAAGAGAAGATAGGAAGGCTCCTCCATAAGATAACCAGGGCCCCAGAGACGTCTCTGAAGAAAACTGGCGTCAGTCATAAATTCACATGTTTGGTGGGAGGATGCTATAATTCACAGACCTAAATGACAGCTACCAAACGCTCGACGCATCCGCTGTGGCCTTCAAGGTGGAGCTGTAATCAGCCAGACCAATAGAAACAGCTTAGAAGACCAAGTAAGGCATAATTAATAAGAAACAAAATAGCAACGGACAGCACAACAGATCGCAAAGAGCAAACTAACTACGCCATCTTGAGGATTTGACATCAAAAGGAAAAAGGTTCTGATTTATTTTGGTAAAAGAAACCAAATTTGTATCATTTGTGATCACATGAATTGTAAGACATCAAACCTGGGCCCAACTTGGTGGTGCCAGATACCTTACCAATTTGAAGAAACCCAACCAAACCCCGCCCCCCGCCCCACCCAACCCCATCCATCCATCCACCCTACAACCGTCAACACAGCGAAGACAGAGAAATGCTCCCTGGGAATGGGGTCCACCGAGGAAGTCATCTGGCAGGGAAAAAAAAAAAAAAATAAAAAAAACACATACATCACCACACCTGACAATTCGCTAACTACGAACCTTAAACACCTGTGAATCTTGTATGACCATTCAGTGGCCTTTTGCGTTTTGTAACTGTCAGATGATGACAACCAGAGGAGCATAAATCACATTGTGATGAAATGATTCCGTAATTACACCACTGCAGCGAAGCGCGTGTCTGAGAACATAAGTGGAGATTTGATATTTGAACTACAGATAATGGTGAAACGAACGTATAGTAAGGCTCTTAGAGAGCACTATAGCACATAGTCGTCGCCTATAAAAATTTCATAGATATTTAAAGAGGACATATATTATACTATATGTATATATATATATATATATATCTATATATATATATATATATATATATATATATATATATATATATGAATCACGAACACGATGAATATCATATGAATAGAGACAAATTCCACGAAGGAAAGTGGAACAAGGGAGTATCACTGCGAGGCCTTTCGACTTCTCGTCCTGTACCAAGCAGTCTGCTTTAGTAAAAGGACGAGAAGTCCATAGGCCTCGCAGCGGTAGTCGATTGTTTCGCTCTCCTTCGTGGATTTTGTCTTTGTATATACATGTAAAAAGAAAAAGAAAAAAAAAATATATATATATATATATATATATATATATATATATATATATATATATATATATATATATATATATATATATATATATATATATAAACATATCACTAAAGAGCGAGAGGGTTGGTTTCATAGAGTTCCCAATTATATATATATATATATATATATATATATATATATATATATATATATATATATATGTATATATATATATATATATATATATATATATATATATATTATACATATATATATATATATATATATATATATAAATATATATATATATATATATAAACCAACTCTCTCTCTCTCTCTCTCTCCAATGATAATAAGCCAATTTTTCTCCCTCTATAGTCTGCTGGCATCAGTAGTCAAATATGCTCCATCGGCGTCTTGGCTTTCGGTGGGAATCATGCCAAGAAGAGAATATTCGCTTTAATCAAAACTTGGAGACGATAGAAGGCAAGAATCTTGGTAGTATTCAGTTTCCACATATCCTGCAGAACTCGAAGGGCTCTCTTTGGATGGTGGTTCTTTTCTCTTCCTCCTCCTACTCCTTTATTTTGGCAAATTTTTAATTTTAGTTTTCTGTCCGTCCGCACTTCTTCTGTCCGCCCTCAGATCTTAAAAACTACTGAGGTTAGAGGGCTGCAAATTAGTATGCTGATCATCCACCCTCCAATCATCAAACATAAGAAATGGCAGTCCTCTAGACTGATTAGTATTTATTTTATTTAATGTTAAGTTTAGCCATGTATCGTGCGTCTGGGAAAGCTATACTTTAAGACGTCGCCGACGCAACTTCACTCGACCAAATCTGGGGAGCAACTGAGCGTAGCTGTGAGTTACATACAGTATTATAAAGCTGTACAGAAACCTCGATCGTATTTTTCACTTGTTTTACATAGACCTTTGCTCTTATTGGAACTGAGATTCAATTATGTCCTCTGCCACTACGTGTATGTGTGTTGTATCGTTAGAAGAGCAGCTAGATAATCTAATTATATCCCAACACTTTACTTAATTTTCAAACTTAAATAATACGGGCTTGTAAAATATATATTATTTTGTAAATTACCGGGGATAGTAACTCTAATATCTCTAAATAAACTCCAGCTGTCACTGATGAAAGAGAAATAAACAAACACCATTTTAATAAGACTTTGGATGGACGACGCAGTGCTTAATAAAAATAACAGTCGCTTGGCATTATGTTTTAGACAATAAAACATCAGCACCACTTATAAAAACAAGCCATTACCACTTATTGAAATATATCGTTTGGTTTTCATTATTTCTCTATATTTCTTATGAAATGTTGAGTGTCAATCTAGAACTACAGGCCTTCACATTACAAACTTTGTTTATAAAAAATTTTGCAAAAAGCTCAGTGTTCTGAGGTTGCCTGAGATGGAAAGGACGATTGGTTAAAGTAGAATTAATCTGCATATAAATGAAAGTAGCCAAATAAAAGGTTGGGTGGGGGTTAGGGTGGATAGAATACCACCGGTGGGCACAGAGAATCAGCTACAAACGACACTGGCTCGTAAAAATATTAAATCAATTAACAGAGAAGAGCCACACAAAAGCAAGGATTTGCACTACAGCAACAGGGACCAAGTTTTCTATAAGTTCATTCAAGGAGGAGAACTATTGCAAGACCAAGTACATGATCATGAGCTTCTTTTGTTGTTTGGGAGGCATGTTTATAAAAAAATTGACTTTATTTCTCTCTCTCTCTCTCTCTCTCTCTCTCTCTCTCTCTCTCTCTCCTATGTTCATTCATGGAGGAGACCTATTGCATGACCAAGTAGAAGACCATGAACTTCTATTGTTGTTTTGGAAGAATTGTTTATGCACAAAAATTGACTCTCTCTCTCTCTCTCTCTCTCTCTCTCTCTCTCTCCTATGTTCATTCATGGAGGAGACCTATTGCATGACCAAGTAGAAGACCATGAACTTCTATTGTTGTTTTGGAAGAATTGTTTATGCACAAAATTGACTTTATTTCTCTCTCTCTCTCTCTCTCTCTCTCTCCCCTCCCCTCTCTCTTCTCTCTCTATCTCTCTCTCTTCTCTCCTTCTTCTCCTTCGATAACCCAGAAACGCAAAAAATATATTAGAAACTCATCTAACGTTAAGTTGTAAGTCAAGGATATACACAAGTAAAGCCGTCGTCAAAAACAGCCCCGAAGAAAGTACCAATGGCTTTACGGCTCATTCCCTCTGGCATAAATCTCCGACCTTTTTGAGGGAGAAATGGGATTAGGGAGGAAGAGTTCAAAAGTACGACATGGCGTTTATCGCGGGTCAAGTCCCGTAGGAGACAGGAGAGAAAACCCATATCGGAGCCTTAGAGCTAAATCCTGGTTTATCGGCAGGGAACAGACAATGGCCCTACTTAGATAGCTCTCTCTCTCTCTCTCTCTCTCTCTCTCTCTCTCTCTCTCTCTCTCTCTCTCTCTCTTACCAAGATTGGTTCCATCCGGTTACAGCTCTTTTAAACTGTGCCAGTAATATACTTTAGCTCACGCAACACTTGCTATTTCCTACTTGTTCTTAACACATGTTGCTTTATATTACTTAGAGATGTTATCGTCTTTTTAATGCTTTCTTCGTCTTATTGTGTAAAAAAAGCGGTCGGGTCTGACAAAATTCTTTGCGCACAAAGAAATACATGTATATATGTCTAATAACAGGAGTCCATAAAAACACCAAAATATAGAGAGAGAAATACTATATTTCAGAGACTGCTGTCTCCCTCTTCAGGTAGATGAATGAGAAAAGTTTACAAGAAAGGTGGTATTTATACCAAGAGATCCGACAAGATTTTCATTCAACCAGCGCTTAAGAAGATTAAAGGAAGATTATCAGCGAGAGTGACCTAAATTGGCATACCTTTGCATGGATCTCTTGGTATAAATATCACCTTTCCTGTAAACTTTTCTCATTCATTTACCTGAAGGGGGAGACAGCAGTCTCTGAAATATAGTATTTCTCTCTCTATATTTTGGTGCTTTTTATGGGCTCCTTTTATTTAGATATATATATATATAATATATATATATATATAATATATATATATATATATATATATATATCAATCCTAATACTATTCTCTTTGCATTTTAATACATTTTTATCATTGTTAATTTATTTATATTTTTTCCGTTCTTAAAAACAAGGTTGAACCTCTGCTGTCTGTCTATATTTCCATTTATATATATATATATATATATATATATATATATATATATATATATATATATATATATATATATATATATATATATATATATATATATATATACATGATATACATATATACTATATATATACAATATATATATATATATTATATATATAGATATATATATATATATATATATATATATATATATATATATATATATATATATGACATTCGATATGATTTGCATTAAGCTGGTGGTCTTACCGAGAGGGCAGGGCCACTCGTGCTTTTCATTCGTCTCTCCAATAATGGCCAACGTACAAAGGATTTTTCCCTGGCCACCACCACCACCAAGGAAGGACTCGTCCAAACATCGACCGAGTCATTATACGTAATGAGTTCCTAAATGAGGAAGCTATTAGACCGTTAAATCATAGAAAAGCGATTAGGAGAGTTTTACCCTCCATCATACGAGGAGGAAAATTATTAGTTTGAATGAATCGTTAAACTGTTATATTGGGATTAATACTATTTCTGTTTTTAGCCTAAGGGCGATTATATCATATTGAGGTCTTATGGGTGAAATTCAAGTCTATGATTTTGAAACATTTGTCCTGGTTAACTTATCAAAAAAAAAAAAAAGGTAAAAAATGCGTGGGAGTTTCTTCAATGTAATCGAGTTTTCTGTATATGATGTATGAAACTCTCAGTCACGGCCCATGGAACCCTCAGCCGCAGTCCATGAAGCTTACAGTCACGGCCCATGGAACCCTCAGTCTCAGCCCATGAAGCGTTCAGCCACGGCCCATGGAACCCTCAGCCGCAGTCCATGGAAGCTTTTCAGTCACGGGCCCACGGAACCCTCAATCTCAGCCCATGAAGCGTTCAGCCACGGCCCATGGAACCCTCAGCCGCAGTCCATGAAGCTTTCAGTCACGGCCCACGGAACCCTCAGTCTCAGCCCATGAAGCGTTCAGCCACGGCCCATGGAACCCTCAGCCGCAGTCCATGAAGCTTTCAGTCACGGCCCATGGAACCCTCAGTCTCAGCCCATGAAGCGTTCAGCCACGGCCCATGGAACCCTCAGCCGCAGTCCATGAAGCTTTCAGTCACGGCCCATGGAACCCTCAGTCTCAGCCATGAAGCTTTAAGCACGGCCCATGGAACCCTCAGACCGCAGGTCCATGAAACTCTCAGCCATGGCCCATGAAACCCTCAGCCGCCAGTCCATGAACCCCGCGTTCAGTCCACAAGGCCCATGGAACCCACTCAGCCAGCCAGTCCATGAATCGTTCAGCCACGGCCCATGGAACCCTCAGCCGCAGTCCATGAAGCGTTCAGCCACGGCCCATGGAACCCTCAGCCGCAGTCCATGAAGCGTTCAGCCACGGCCCATGGAACCCTCAGCCGCAGTCCATGAAGCGTTCAGCCACGGCCCATGGAACCCTCAGCCGTAGTCCATGAACTTTCAGTCAACGGCCCATGGAACCCTCAGTCTCAGCCATGAAGCGTTCAGCCACGGCCCATGGAACCCTCAGCCCGCAGTCCATGAAGCGTTCGATCACTGCCATGAAACCTCAGCCGCAGTCCATGAAGCTTACAGTCACGGCCCAATGGAACCCGCCTCAGGCCGCAGTCCATGAAGCGTTCTAGCCACCACGGCCCGCATGGAACCCTCACAGTCCGCAGTCACTGAAGCTTTCAGTCACGGGCCCATGGAAACCCTCAGTTCTCAGCCCCATAGAAGCGTTTTCAGCCAACGGCCCATGGAAACCCTCAAGCCTCGCAGTCCATGAAACCTCTGCAGGCCGGGTGGGACGGCCAATGAAACCACTCAGCCGACAGTCCAGTCCAGAAGCTTTCAGTCACGGTGCCCCTGGAACCCTCAGTCTCAGCCCATGAATCGTTTCAGCCACGGCCCATGGAACCCTCAGCCGCAGTCCATGAAGCTTTCAGTCACGGCCCATGGAAACCCGTCGTATCAGCCCATGAAGCGTTGCAGCCCACGGCCCATGGAACCCCTCAGCCGCAGTCCATGAAAGCTTTTCAGTCACGGGCCCCATGGAAACCCTCAGTCCTCAGCCCATGAAGCGTTTCAGCACGGCCCATGGAACCCTCCAGCGCCAGTCATGAAACATTCTCAGCCATCCGGCCCATGAACCCTCAGCCGGCCCAGTCATGCCAGCGTTCAGTCCCACCGCCCATGAACACTCCCAGTCTCAGCCCATGAAGGCAGTTCAGCCACCGCCCATGGAACCCTCAGCCGCAGTCCATGAAGCTTTTCAGTCACGGCCCATGGAACCCTCGGAGCCATCTTCAGTGGCCCTCAGCGACCATGAAGCGTCAGCCACGGCACCCATGGAACCCTCAGACGCAGAAGTCCATGAAGCTTCAGTTACGGCCCATGGAACCCTCAGTCTCAGCCCATGAAGCGTTCAGCAACGGCCCATGGAACCCTCAGCCGCAGTCCATGAAACTCTCAGCCACGGCCCATGGAACCCTCAGCCGCAGTCCATGAAGCTTTCAGTCACGGCCCATGGAACCCTCAGTCTCAGCCCATGAAGGTTCAGCCCACGGCCATGGAAACCTCAGCCGCAGTCCATGAAGCTTTCAGTTACGGCCCAGGAACCCTCAGGTCTCAAGCCCATGAAAGCGTTTCAGCCACGCCCATTGGAACCCTCAAGCCGCACGGTCCCATGGAAACCCTTTCAGTTACCGGCCATGAACCCTCCAGTCCAGCCAAAATGAATGTATTCAGCAAACGGCCCATGGAAACCCTCAGCCGCAACAGGTCCAGAAACTCTCAGCCAACGGCCCCATGAAACCCTTCGAGCCGCAGTCCTATGAAGCGTTCATGTTCAACGGCCCATTGGAACCCTCAGCCGCAGTCCATGAAGCTTACAGTCACGGCCCATGGAACCCTCAGTCTCAGCCTATGAATCGTTCAGCCACAGCCCATGGAACCCTCAGCCGCAGCCCATGAAGCGTTCAGCCACGGCCCATGGAACCCTCAGCCGCAGTCCATGAAGCTTTCAGTCACGGCCCATGGAACCCTCAATCTCAGCCCATGAAGCGCTCAGCCACGGCCCATGGAACCCTCAGCCGCAGTCCATGAAGCTTTCAGTCACAGCCCATGGAACCCTCAGTCTCAGCCCATGAAGCGTTCAGCCACGGCCCATGGAACCCTCAGTCGCAGTCCATGAAGCTTTCAGTCACGGCCCATGGAACCCTCAGTCTCAGCCCATGAAGCGTTCAGCAACGGCCCATGGAACCCTCAGCCGCAGCCCATGAAGCGTTCAGCCACGGCCCGTTGGTTACCCATGTTGTTAGCACCTACAAAAGTGCCAGACGTATGATCACGGCTAAATTTAACCTTGAATAATATAAAAACTACTGAGGCTACACGGCTGCAATTTGGTGAGATTGATGATTGGAGGGTGGATGATCAATATACCAATTTACAGCCCTCTAGCATCGGTAGTTTTTAAAATCTGAGTGCAGACAGAAAAAAGTGTGGACGGACAGACAAATAGCCACCTTAATAGTTTTCATTTCCAGAAAACTAAAAAGTCACGGAACTAGAAATTTCAGCCAAAGAGTTTGACTTAAAGCTAGTACTTTTATATATAGTGTAGGAGACGCAGTTCTCTTCACAAAATGTTTTTTTGATGTCTAGGAATGTAGCTTGGGAACGCGATTCTGATATGGGGAGACTTTTCGCAAGACGGCCGCCAAGATGGCCACCGGACAGAATTCGGTTCTGCCCGAAAATGTGTCTCTATCTCGTAATTGAGGGCTTGCAGAAAAACTTGACAGGAGTTCAAAATTTAAGAAAAAAAACCATTTTCACACTAATATGGCGTTTAAAGATCCATTTATTCATAATTATATTTGTAATATGGAATAATGTATGCCAAAAAACTTTTTTTTTGTGTTTAGTAGTAAAAATCAGAGGCAGCCCACGCGAGATCTCTCTTCCTGGAAGAGCTCTCAGGCAAATCACTCTGTGGATAAATTCAGTTAAAACTGGTCCCCTGGGTTAGTGGTTAGTGTCGTGACGTGCCACTCAGATGTAGCCGGTTCGTGCCTCCCCCAGGCCGATGAAAAATCACTGGCTCAGTATCATGACCAGTTACTGCTGCTGCAGTGTGAGGTTGAAACCAACTTTCCTTTGGAAGTTTGAATGTCAAGTCAGTGGCCCCCTTTGGTGTGCTTGTTCCACGTGAATAAGTTTCATCTACTGAAATAATAATAATAATAATAATAATAATAATAGCATGCAAGGTCGTGTACAATCGGTGGGCGGGTCGGTGGGAACGGATTTTAATTGGTCGTTGGATGGAAACGAAATCTCCCCCTGAGGCGTTCTGACCTGCGTAGTTTGGACGGGGTTATTAGCGTCGGTTGGGTGTTGTTTGGGGTACCCACCTCTTGGGCGGCAGGCTGTACAATTGATATATCTTCCGCTCGTTCTCTCCCGCTTTCTCTCTCTACTTCTTCCGCTCTTTCTCTCTCTCTTGCTCTCTCTCTTTCTCTTTCGCAAGTTCCTCTCTCTCTCTCTCTCTCTCGTTCGCTCCTTCTAACGCTCTCTCTTTCTCTCTCTGATGCTCCTCCTTCCTCTCTCTTTCTCTTTCTTCCTGTTTCTGTTTGCTCTCTCTATCTCTCTTTCTCTTTCGCAGTTCCTCTCTCTCTCTCTCTCTCTCTCGTTCGTCGCTTCATACCGCTCTCTTCTTTCTCTTTCTCTGCCTGCTCCTCTCTCTCTCTTCTCTTCTCTCTCTGTTTGCTCCTCTCTCTCTCTTTCTCTTTCTCTCTCTCTCGTAAGTAGCCATCTTGCTTGGTGAGTCGTACCCGCGTGAAGTCAGATTAATCAACAGATATCACAAGTTTAACATACGACTAGAATTTGAGAAATATCTAGAAGTGTTCGTGAACTATCGGTGATAAGATTAGTGTGAAAATAGTAGGATAAAGCGTCTTCTAAGTTAGTTTATCAAGTGTAATACTATAAATCAGAACAAGATGGCAGTAAGTTCCAACTGCGGGAAGAGGTGGCGTAATTTGGCGTGTCTAGCAGATTCGCAATACGATGAGGTAGCAGGAAGGGAACTGGCATTTCTCATCTATGAAATCAGCAACAGTCCTAAACAAAAAGATACAAAAGCATTCATAGATATATTAGAAGGATATAATCCTTCAAACTGGAACAAATCTAATGAAAACATCTTGAAAATAATTGAAGAAGTTCCAAATAAAATCCAAGTGGTCAAGAGACTCATAAAGAAAAGAAAATATACATAAACCAACATATTCCGACAAAGAAAATGAATAAGGTGAATCTTGTGAATATCCTAATTGATGCATTAGGAAAAAAGAATGCCAAAAGCATGCAAACTGTGTAAGGTTTGGTATAGCATAGTCAATCCACAAAACCTAATCAGAAAATGTGCTGCATGCAACATTCCGACCCATCCACAGTGTGCTGAGGTAATACAAGATTTGAGAAAAGATACAAGAATTTTTTGTTCAACATGTCTATCATGGATAGACAATGTTATTAAATCAAGATTGAATGTACAAATAGTTGAGGATGAAGAAGAAGAGGAAGAGAAGAAGAAGAAGAAAAAGAAGAAGAGGAAAACGGAAGAGAAGTAAACAAAAATGAAATGACAGAAAAAAATAAGGAAAACAAAGAACAAGATAAAAGTATGGATGCAGAGATACTCATTGATACTACATATGAGGGCAATAAAGCAGCATACCTACGAAGAAATAAATTACGATATGACAACAGAAAAGCAAATCCCGAAGAGGCTCTACCCAGATCTATACAATGACGGGAAAGAGGAAAAATAGACAAGAAAGACAAAATCTGCAACCTTTTGAAAAGAGGGAATTGCAGATTTGGAGAAAGAGTTGTTACTACAAACATCCTAAGATATGTCAAAACTATGAAATATATGGTAAATGTGCATACTTAGATGGATATGGGGATGATTGCAGAGATCTGCATCCAAAAATATGTAAAAACCTAAAAGAAGGAAAAGGATGTAAGTTCGACAAAAAATGCAAATATATGCACCCTGTAGCCATGAATCATAATCAAATAAATAACCAACCAAGTAATAAATCCAAAATAAGAAAGAAACAAATAAAGAGAGAAATCAAGAATATCAGGTAAAAGAGAAAAGCAAACCACCAATGAGATATGCAGAGGTGTCAGCAAAAAATTTCAAAGCATCAGCTCCGAAATTCTACTCAAGAGATAATAACTGTATTTATTATGCAAGAGGATATTGCAGAAACGGAGAAAATTGCAGATTCAGACACAAAATGAATAATTATGATGAAGGAAGATCAAATATTATGGAAAAGTTGGATTTTTTAATGTCAGAATTTCTGGAAATGAAAAAAGAACAACATACCAGAACAGGCCAAAGAGACATGGAAAATCCTTATTAATACCAGTATTAAATGAAGGAGAAAACACGCAAACCATCATAGTGATGAATGCGCAGGGTTTAGTTACGAGTAACTCAAAAAGAAAAATAGAGTACTTAGAAGAACTAACCCAAAATGAAAAGAAAATAGATATAATGAATATAAGTGAAACCTGGTATTCCCAAGAGACTGGGAATGATGATCAAATAAAAGGGTTCCAAACTTATAGATCAGATAGAAAAAATAGGAATCAAGGGGGAACCGCAATATATGGGAAAGACAAAAAACAAGGAAAAATATATGAGAAATATAGTAACTCAGAATGTGAACTAATAGCGGTAGAATTTGAATCTGAAAAATTGATGAACATAGTAATATATAGACCTCCTAATACTAAAGAGTTTGACTTAATAATTGAAAAATTGGATGATATATGTAGAAATCACAAGGACTGGACTATTCTCCTATCTGGTGACTTCAACTTCCTTTCGTAGAATGGAAAGACGAATAGGAGATTGTGGTTGTACTTATACATATAAAAAAGAGAGTAATAGTAGTGCAGAAGATAAGAGGCAATTTGAAAAGCTATTAGATATGCTACTAGAATACAACATTCAACAAATAAATCACCTGCCAACAAGGAAAGGAAAATACTTTTTAGACCTAGTATTTGTGAACGAGATGAATTATGTTAAAGAAATAATAGTTTATAATGCGAATATTTCAGACCATAATGTCATAGAATTAACAGTTCATTCCAAAGCAAGTGAAAATATAGAGATAAGCAAGAAATGAAAAAGTGGGAAGGATATGGAAAATACAACTTCTACAGTAAAATATAAAATGGTCAGAAATTAATGAAGAATTAAACAAAGATTGGGATAACATTTTCGTAAGTGATGACATAAGGGTAAATACGGAGATATTATATAAAAATATTGGAGAAAATAGTGGAAAAAATATATACCGAAGAAGAAAAGTAAACATCATTCATGCATACCAAGAGACAGAAGGATCTTGTTCCAGAAATCAGAAAGTGGAAAAAAGGTCTTGCAAAAGAAAAAAATGCATGGAAAGTTATAGAACTAAAAAGTAAGATAGAAAATGCAGAACAAAAGATTATACAATCAAAAGAAAATGAAAAACGGGACTTGGAAGAAAAAACCCTATTAAATATCAAGCAAAAACCCCAAGCTATTATACTCATATGCGAAGAAGATGAATAAAAGAAGAATAGAAATAGGCCCTCTGAGAATTGAAGGGAGATTAACGAATGAAAAAAAGGAAAGTTTGCAACATACTGGCAGAACGATATGAGAGAATTCACCCCTAGAATAGATAATGAAGATAATGATATAGAAGTAAGGGATAGAAAATAGTGAATATTTAGCTGACATAGATATTAATGAAGCTGATATTGTGCAGGCTATTAATGAAATTAAAAATGGAGCTGCTGCAGGGCCTGATGGAATTCCTGCTATTTTGTTAAAGAAAGTAGTTCATTCTATCGCAAAGCCACTTGCAATATTATTAAGACAAAGTGTAGATACAGGCAAGATGTATGATGAGCACAAATTAGCATATATTACCCCTACTTTCAAAAGTGGATCAAGACTAGAGGCAAGTAATTATAGGCCTATGAGTCTAACATCACATATTATGAAAGTGTATGAAAGGGTAATGAAGAAAAATATTATGAAACATTTAATAAAAAATAATTTGTTTAATAAAGGACAACATGGTTTCGTACCCGGAAAAAGTACACAAACCCAACTGTTAGTCCACCGTGAGAACATATTCAAAAATATGAAAAGCGGAAATGAAACAGATGTGGTTTATTTAGACTTTTGCAAAAGCTTTTGATAAAGTAGACCATAATATATTAGCGAAGAAAATTAGAAACACAATATCGTGGATAAAGTAGGAAGATGGTTAAAAGAATTTTTACACAACAGAAAACAGATAGTTATTGCAAACGACGAGAAATCGGATGAAGTCAAGGTAATATCCGGTGTGCCGCAAGGTACGGTGTTAGCTGCAATACTGTTTGTTATTATGATTGAAGACATAGACAATAATGTGAAGGATTCGGTAGTGAGTAGTTTCGCAGATGACACAAGAATAAGTAGAGAAATTACTTGTGATGAAGATAGGAACGCTCTACAAAGAGACCTTAACAAAGTATATGATTGGGCGAGGTAAATAGGATGGTATTTAACTCTGATAAATTTGAATCAATGAATTATGGAGACAGAGAAAGAAAGCTATATGCATATAAGGGACCTAATAATGAGACCATCACAAATAAGGAAGCAGTTAAAGACCTTGGTGTGATGATGAATAGGAAACATGTTATGCATGATCAAATAGCAACTCTGTTGGCAAAATGTAAAGCAAAAATGGGAATGTTGTTACGGCACTTCAAAACCAAGAAAATCTGAACACATGATTATGCTTTATTTATAAAACATATGTTCGTAGTCCACTTGAATATTGCAATATGATATGGTACCCACACTATCAAAAGGATATTGCACAAATAGAGAGTGTACAAAGGTCCTTTACAGCTAGAATAGAAGAAGTTAAGGACCTAGACTACTGGGAAAGACTACAATTCTTAAAATTATATAGTCTAGAAAGGAGAAGAGAACGCTACATGATAATTCAGGCATGGAAACAGATAGAAGGAATAGCAGAAAATATCATGGAACTAAAAATATCAGAAAGAGCAAGCAGAGGTAGATTAATAGTGCCCAAAACTATACCAGGAAAAATAAGGAAAGCACACAGGACATTAATCCACTACGCACCAGCATCGATAATGCAGCGTCTATTCAATGCGTTGCCAGCTCATCTGAGGAATATATCAGGAGTGAGCGTAGATGTGTTTAAGAATAAGCTCGACAAATATCTAAACTGCATCCCAGACCATCCAAGATTGGAAGATGCAAAATATACCGGAAGATGTACTAGCAACTCTCTGGTAGACATTAGAGGTGCCTCACACTGAGGGACCTGGGGCAACCCGAACAAGATGTAAGGTCTGTAAGGTAAGGTAAGGTCTCTCTCTCTCTGTCTCTCCCCCCTCGATCTCTCTCTCTCTCTCTCTCTCTCTGTCTCTCCCCCCTCGATCTCTCCTCTCTCTCTCGTGGATGTATACGTAGTCGGTTGGTTTCTTGCGCCATTTCTTCTTATGATGGTGGGGAGAAACTCGTGTTTCTTTTACCGTGTTGATAGTCGGTTTTTTCTCTAATATATGTAAAGCTTCAAGATAACGTAGGCGTTTTCGGTCCGGTGCATGGTCAATAATTTCTATGTTCTTTATAAGCTCAGCTCTTTCTGGTCTCCTGTTGTGTTTTTCCCTATAGTGAATGAAAATGGCCCCTTCTTGAAGATGACACGAGAGACGCTTGGAGAGTCTGGTAGTGGTCATCCCGATATAAGAAATGGTGGCATCCATCCACCGAGCATGTGAATTCGTAGATGACACTCCTTCTCTTCAAAGACGTTTCTGGGGCGCCGGGTTGTTTCATAAGAAGCAGCTGGCTGGTTTTCATGCTTTTGTAATAATTATGAGGCTAATTTTATCACTTTCTGTAGTGGGGGAGACATTTTCACTGATTATTTTCCTTATAGCCTTTTCATCTTCCAAATATTTGTGGTGCATATGATTTTTATAAAATATTTTTATAGCTCCACTTTGGTCGTTAGTTACGGTCGTTCTTTCTTGGTGCCATTTATTTATGGAGTCCCTCGTTTGGCGTTCGACCATACGGTTTGAAAAGTTATTATTAATGAGAACTTGTGTAGACCTTTCGATTTCCTGGTGGTTTCTCTCCATGTGGAAGTGTGTAAGGGCGCGGCGGACGAAGGCCTCTACCACCGATCTTTTATACCTGTCTGGGCACTCGCTGGACCCATTAAGGCATAGACCCGGGTTTGTGGGTTTCTTGTAAACCGTGGTGGTGTATCCCGTAGGGGTCTGCTGTACCCGAACGTCCAGGAAGGGTAGGGCACCGTCAACGCTGCGTTCACACGTGAAGTGGAGGACGGAGCATTCTTCGAAGGTGTTTCTTAAAGTTTCAAGGTCCTCTTCTCTGTCAACTCTTATGAAGGTGTCGTCTATGTAGCGGTAGTATTGGGGAGGACAGGGGATCTTATTGAAAACTCTTTCTTCGACGACACTCATGTAGAAGTTGGCAAATAGAACCCCTAATGGGGATCCCATTGCCACGCCGTCAATCTGGCAATAAAGATGTCCTCTGTGGGTCGTGAATGGTGCCTTCTTGGTACATATTTCAAGGAGGGATTTTAGGGCTTCCTCGGGGATGTTCAAAGCCTGTGTCTCCTCACATCTGTATACTCTGTCGAGGATGTGTTCAATCGTCTCGTCGACTGGAACGTTCGTGAAGAGGCTCTCGAAAGAAACTGCTAAAAACTTGAAATCAAACCAGGAAATAACAATAAGAAGGGCAGACAAAGCTGCTGCCCTAGTGCTCATCAAGACCTCAGAATATCACGAGAAACTGGACCAAATACTGGCTGATCAATCCAAATTCAGAAAAATCAACAAGAACCCCATCGAAGACATCCGACGAGACATTAATAGGACGGTCGAAAGAATCCATGCCGCTAGGAATGCTCCCAGACTTCCCCTTGCCCAGGGTGACTTTAATCCAGGGTATATTTACGGCACCGTAAAAACCCACAAGCCTGGAAATCCTCTTCGCCCTATTATAAGCCAAATCCCAACCCCGACTTACAAAATCGCGAAGAGACTCAATGAACTCCTCACGCCATATATCCCTGACAGGTATTGTCTACAGTCATCTACCGACTTTTTACGTAAACTCCGAGACTCTCCGTCTACAGGTATCATCGCCTCTCTTGACGTCGAGAGCCTCTTCACGAACGTTCCAGTCGACGAGACGATTGAACACATCCTCGACAGAGTATACAGATGTGAGGAGACACAGGCTTTGAACATCCCCGAGGAAGCCCTAAAATCCCTCCTTGAAATATGTACCAAGAAGGCACCATTCACGACCCACAGAGGACATCTTATTGCCAGATTGACGGCGTGGCAATGGGATCCCCATTAGGGGTTCTATTTGCCAACTTCTACATGAGTGTCGTCGAAGAAAGAGTTTTCAATAAGATCCCCTGTCCTCCCCATACTACCGCTACATAGACGACACCTTCATAAAGTGACAGAGAAGAGGACCTTGAAACTTTAAGAAACACCTTCGAAGAATGCTCCGTCCTCCACTTCACGTGTGAACGCAGCGTGACGGTGCCCTACCCTTCCTGGACGTTCGGGTACAGCAGACCCTACGGGATACACCACCACGGTTTACAAGAACCCACCACAAACCCGGGTCTATGCCTTTAATGGGGTCCAGCGAGTGCCCAGACAGGTTTAAAAGATCGGTGGTAGATGCCTTCGTCCGCCGCGCCCTTACACACTGTTCCACATGGAGAGAAACCACCAGGGAAATCGAAAGGTCTACACAAGTTCTCATTAATAATAACTTTTCAAACCGTATGGTCGAACGCCAAACGAGGGACTCCATAAATAAATGGCACCAAGAAAGAACGACCGTAACTAACGACCAAAGTGGAGCTATAAAAAATATTTTATAAAAATCATATGCACCACAAATATTTGGAAGATGAAAAGGCTATAAGGAAAATAATCAGTGAAAATGTCTCCCCCACTACAGAAAGTGATAAAATTAGCCTCATAATTTATTACAAAAGCATGAAAACCAGCCAGCTGCTTCTTAGAAACAACCCGGCGCCCCCAGAAACGTCTTTGAAGAGAAGGAGTGTCATCTACGAATTCACATGCTCGGTGGATGGATGCCACCATTCTTATATCGGGATGACCACTACCAGACTCTCCAAGCGTCTCTCGTGTCATCTTCAAGAAGGGGCCATTTTCATTCACTATAGGGAAAAACACAACAGGAGACCAGAAAGAGCTGAGCTTATAAAGAACATAGAAATTATTGACCATGCACCGGACCGAAAACGCCTACGTTATCTTGAAGCTTTACATATATTAGAGAAAAAAACCGACTATCAACACGGTAAAAGAAACAGAGTTTCTCCCCACCATCATAAGAAGAAATGGCGCAAGAAACCAACCGACTACGTATACATCCACGAGAGAGAGAGGAGAGATCGAGGGGGGAGAGACAGAGAGAGACCTTACCTTACAGACCTTACATCTTGTTCGGGTTGCCCCAGTCCCCTCATTGTGAGGCACCTCTAATGTCTACCAGAGAGTTGCTAGTACATCTTCCGGTATATTTTGCATCTTCCAATCTTGGATGGTCTGGGATGCAGTTAGATATTTGTCGAGCTTATTCTTAAACACATCTACGCTCACTCCTGATATATTCCTCAGATGAGCTGGCAACGCATTGAATAGACGCTGCATTATCGATGCTGGTGCGTAGTGGATTAATGTCCTGTGTGCTTTCCTTATTTTTCCTGTATATTTTTGGGCACTATTAATCTACCTCTGCTTGCTCTTTCTGATATTTTTAGTTCCATGATATTTTCTGCTATTCCTTCTATCTGTTTCCATGCCTGAATTATCATGTAGCGTTCTCTTCTCCTTTCCAGACTATATAATTTTAAGAATTGTAGTCTTTCCCAGTAGTCTAGGTCCTTAACTTCTTCTATTCTAGCTGTAAAGGACCTTTGTACACTCTCTATTTGTGCAATATCCTTTTGATAGTGTGGGTACCATATCATATTGCAATATTCAAGTGGACTACGAACATATGTTTTATAAAGCATAATCATGTGTTCAGCTTTTCTTGTTTTGAAGTGCCGTAACAACATTCCCATTTTTGCTTTACATTTTGCCAACAGAGTTGCTATTTGATCATTGCATACATGTTCCTATTCATCATCACACCAAGGTCTTTAACTGCTTCCTTATTTGTGATGGTCTCATTATTAGGTCCCTTATATGCATATAGCTTTCTTTCTCTGTCTCCATAATTTATTGATTCAAATTTATCAGAGTTAAATACCCATCCTATTTACCTGTGCCCAATCATATACTTTGTTAAGGTCTCTTTGTAGAGCGTTCCTATCTTCATCACAAGTAATTTCTCTACTTATTCTTGTGTCATCTGCGAAACTACTCACTACCGAATCCTTAACATTATTGTCTATGTCTTCAATCATAATAACAAACAGTATTGCAGCTAACACCGTACCTTGCGGCACACCGGATATTACCTTGGCTTCATCCGATTTCTCGTCGTTTGCAATAACTATGTTTTCTGTTGTGTAAAAATTCTTTTAACCATCTTCCTACTTTATCCACGATATTGTGTTTTCTAATTTTCTTCGCTAATATATTATGGTCTACTTTATCAAAAGCTTTGCAAAGTCTAAATAAACCACATCTGTTTCATTTCCGCTTTTCATATTTTTGAATATGTTTTCACGGTGGACTAACAGTTGGGTTTGTGTACTTTTTCCGGGTACGAAACCATGTTGTCCTTTATTAAACAAATTATTTTTTATTAAATGTTTCATAATATTTTTCTTCATTACCCTTTCATACACTTTCATTATATGTGATGTTAGACTCACAGGCCTATAATTACTTGCCTCTAGTCTTGATCCACTTTTGAAAGTAGGGGTAATATACGATAATTTGTGCTCATCATATATCTTGCCTGTATCTACACTTTGTCTTAATAATATTGCAAGTGGCTTTGCGATAGAATGAACTACTTTCTTTAACAAATAGCAGGAATTCCATCAGGCCCTGCAGCAGCTCCATTTTTAATTTCATTAATAGCCTGCACAATATCAGCTTCCATTAATATCTATGTCAGCTAAATATTCACTATTTTCATCCCTTACTTCTATTATCATTTATCATTCAGTTATCTATTCTAGGGGTGAATTCTCTCTTATATCGTTCTGCCAGTATGTTGCAAATTTCCTTTTTTTCATTCGTTAATCTCCCTTCAATTCTCAGAGGGCCTATTTCTATTCTTCTTTTATTCATTTTCTTCGCATATGTGTATAATAGTTTGGGGTTTTGCTTGATATTTAATAGGGTTTTTTCTTCCAAGTCCCGTTTTTCATTTTCTTTTGATTGTATAATCTTTTTTTCTGCATTTTCTATCTTACTTTTTAGTTCTATAACTTTCCATGCATTTTTTTTCTTTTGCAAGACCTTTTTTCCACTTTCTGATTTTCTGGAACAAGATTCTTCTGTCTCTTGGTATGCATGAATGATGTTTACTTTTCTTCTTCGGTATATATTTTTCACTATTATCTCCAATATTTTATATAATATCTCCGTATTTACCCTTATGTCATCACTTACGAAAATGTTATCCCAATCTTTGTTTTAATTCTTCATTAATTTCTGACCATTTTAATACTGTAGAAGTTGTATTTTCCATATCCTTCCCACTTTTTCATTTCTTGCTTATCTCTATTTTCACTTGCTTTGGAATGAACTGTTAATTCTATGACATTATGGTCTGAAATACTCGCATTATAAACTATTATTTCTTAACATAATTCATCTCGTTCACAAATACTAGGTCTAAAGTATTTTCCTTTCTTGTTGGCAGGTGATTTATTTGTTGAATGTTGTATTCTAGTAGCATATCTAATAGCTTTTCAAATTGCCTCTTATCTTCTGCACTACTATTACTCTCTTTTTATATGTATAAGTACAACCACAATCTCCTATTCGTTCTTTCCATTCTACGAAAGGAAAGTTGAAGTCTCCAGATAGGAGAATAGTCCAGTCCTTGGTGATTTCTACATATATCATCCAATTTTTCAATTATTAAGTCAAACTCTTTAGTATTAGGAGGTCTATATATTACTATGTTCATCAATTTTTCAGATTCAAATTCTACCGCTATTAGTTCACATTCTGAGTTACTATATTTCTCTATATTTTTCCTTGTTTTTTGTCTTTCCCATATATTGCGGTTCCCCCTTGATTCCTATTTTTTCTATCTGATCTATAAGTTTGGAACCCTTTTATTTGATCATCATTCCCAGTCTCTTGGGAATACCAGGTTTCACTTATATTCATTATATCTATTTTCTTTTCATTTTGGGTTTAGTTTCTTCTAAGTACTCTATTTTTCTTTTTGAGTTACTCGTAACTAAACCCTGCGCATTCATCACTATGATGGTTTGCGTTTGTTTTCTCCTTCATTTAATACTGATAGTAATAAGGATTTTCCCATGTCTCTTTCCTGTTCTGGTATGTTGTTCTTTTTTTCATTTCCAGAAATTCTGACATTAAAAAATCCAACTTTTCTCCAAATATTTTGATCTTCCTTCATCATAATTATTCATTTTGTGTCTGAATCTGCAATTTTCTCCGTTTCTGCAATATCCTCTTGCATAATAAATACAGTTATTATCTCTTGAGTAGAATTTTGGAGCTGATGCTTTGAATTCTTTGCTGACACCTCTGCATATCTCATTGGTGGTTTGAGAGAGATCGAGGGGGGAGAGACAGAGAGAGAGAAGAGAGAGAGAGAGAGGAGCAAACAGAGAGAGAAAGAGAAGAGAGCGAGAGGAGCAGGCAGAGAGAGAAAGAGAGAGCGTTAGAAGGAGCGAACGAGAGAGAGAGAGAGAGAGAGAGAGGGAACTTGCAGAAAGAGAAAGAGAGAGAGCAAGAGAGAGAGAGCGGAAGAAGTAGAGAGAGAAAGCGGGAGAGAACGAGCGGAAGATATATCAATTGTACAGCCTGCCGCCCAAGAGGTGGGTACCCCAAACAACACCCAACCGACGCTAATAACCCCGTCCAAACTATGCAGGTCAGAACGCCTCAGGGGGAGATTTCGTTTCCATCCAACGACCAATTAAAATCCGTTCCCACCGACCGCCACCCCCGATTGTACACGACCTTGCATGCTATAAATACTTGTAAACTGTATCTTAATAATAATAATAATAATAATAATAATAATAACATTCTTTGGAAGTTTGAATGTCAAGCCAATGGCCCCCTTGGCGTGCTTGTTCCACGTGAATAGGTTTCCTCTACTGACATGATACTGGGTCATTTTTATTGGTGTTCTAAATGACGATGACCTCGAACAAATACCAAACTGTTCTCGTTCGAATTCCTTGCGACCAGACCACAGTACGACAAAATAATGCCCCGAAGGGAACTCCAGGCATTAGCTCTGCATAGCAATCGCAAACTTGCAATGGAATCGGTAACACTTGGCAACGGTTCTCCTTCAACTCCGTCGTCGTTAATGGCTTGAGGCATTCCTGGGAACTATTCCCGGTCCTGAACTACTGCGGTAGTCGAGGGCATTCCATAGGGAATGCTAAGGCAGAATTGAATTCCTTAATTTTTTTTTATTTTGTTTATGACGTTTTGATCTGCTGCTATCTACCTACACACACACACACACACACACACACACACACACACAGCACAGCCATACAATATATAATATATATATACATATATATATAGAAAATATGCAGATATCTTTTATATAAAAATCTTCCACCAAAGTATTCAAATATAGTAAATAAAGTTTTACTAAATAAAACGTATCATTTAAAAGTAAAAAAAAAAAAAAAACAACTAAAACTTCCCCTCGCAAACCCCCACCAAAAAAAAATTCTTGCCATATTAAAAGAGTCCCATAAGCATATTCATGTCTCCTACAACTAGGCAGCCTCCCGAGCATCTGAGACAAGAATCAATTTTATCTGAGGCCAACAACCAAATGCTATTCTGGTGGCATTTTAATACATTTGTATCTATTTGTTAATTTAATTTTCGCTTACTGGGGGAGTAAACCTACAAACTACTTTGTTGTTGTTGTTGTTGTTGTTGTTCTTGTTAGGAGGTAGGAAAGTTCTATGGAAAAGCCTAAAAAATAGGTCTGAAAAAGGTGTTTCTCATTGAGTTAAAGATACAGGAATTTTTGGATGGGATATTCATGATTTATTTATTAGAATGAAAATGTAAAAAAAAAAATAAAATAATGTGCATATTAAACAGTACAGAAAATTTATTTCCAATAAAATAGACCGTATTTATTTTAATTTTCGTTGGTGAAGGGACGCTCTATTTGACCGTAGATTTTAGCAAGCGCCCTGAGTAAGCTGGAGGTCGGATTACGACTTGTTCTTTTGAGTAAGTGAGATCTCTTCCCATTGTATTTCCCTTTACCTTCTCTCAAATGTCGTGATATATCGTGAGAGTCATATTGCTCGCCTCTTCAACGATATCTTTCTATAAATCTATTGAGAACATTCAGTTCGTTCTAATAAATTAAGTATAGTATATATATAGTATATACTTTTGCCTTTCGTTTCCTTATCGCAGTTATCTAATTTATTTCCTGCGTATCAGGTTCCTTCGCTCCATATATATTTTAAGGTGAAGTTTCCTTCCCGGTCCTCTTATCCAAGAGCCACGCCCACATCTGCATTAGCAATCATTCTGGTGCAATTGACGCTCTTTGCAGACTTTGTAAATGCATTACTTTCCAGTCTCATTAGTTCATCATTGGGCGAGTGGATTGCGTACCCGCCTATCAATTTGGTAGCCCGAGTTCGCTCCCCGCTGCTGCAGATGCAGAACCAGAGGAATTTATTCCTGGTGTTTGGAAATTCATTTCTCGATATAATGTGGTTCGGATCCGATAGTAAGCTTTATAGGTCCCATTGCTACGTAACCAATTGGTTCCTAGCCACGTGAATAAAAATCTAATTCTTCGGGCCAGTCCTGGGAGAGCTGTTAATCAGCTCAGGGGTCTGGTTAAACTAAGATATAATACCTCCTGTCTTAATGTTAGACAGCAAAGTTACAGTAATGTGTCATTATTCCCGAGGTGTACAAGTGTATTTTTCAAGTCACTGTACACCAGGCTGCCCCAAATGCGTCCCACTAAAACATGGGGAAGCACGTATTCAGGATGTTAAGTCAGAGTTCAATGTAAAATAGTAAAACAGATTCATTATCTTGTTAACGCTACAAAACACAACGACAAAAATTCCGTAATGACGTCGTTCCCGGTTTGGCAGACGAATCTCCCTCAAAGGAACTTCTTTTCTCTCTCTCTCTCTCTCTCTCTCTCCTCCTCTCTCTCTCTCTCTCTCTCCTCCACCTGGCTCGGTCAATTTTATGTTTATCAGATCTTCTTCAATTACGTCCATCCACCTTCGCTTCTTCGGTCTTCTTCTCTTTCTCTCTCCCATCAGACACCTCTATCTGCATCATTCTCCTCCCAACTTATGCTTCAACCCCTCTCATCAAATGGCCAACTCCTCACTTCTTTCATTCTTGATCCAGTCCATTTCTGTAACTCCACACATCCATCAAAGCATTGTCAGGAATTCTGATGCGTAATCTTGTAATATATCTCATTGGACGTGTGGATTCTGGCTTGAATGTGTTTATCAGTAGAGCAGGTGGTTTATATGTTTCCTGTATAAGTGGTGCGACCTTGTTAGACCTTGTTATGCAGTCTTGGCACAGGTTGTCGTACGATGCTGTCTCCGAGCTTCATTTAGAAAGATAGATATGATATACAACTCAGGCGCTAAGAACTTAGAGGGACTTCAGCCCTGAAAGGGATGTTAGCACTAATAAGGTTTGAAAGGTTAAAGTGAAATAGGAGGAAAACTTCAAAGCAGCTGCACTATGAAGCAATAGCTAGAGAGGGCGGGAAGCCACATGAAAGAAAGAGAACATGAACGGAGGTACAGTAAAAGGAATGAAAGAGGTTGCAGTTGGGGGTCGAAGGAACGCTGCAAAACCACCCAAGTAATGCTTACAGTGCACCACATGAGGCGCACTGGCAGCACTATCCCCCCCACCCCTACGTTTTGGCACTCTGGTACACAACCCAGCTACATTTTTGGCCGACGATCTATACGGTAGTTAGGTACATTACGGACCTCGGAAGAATGTGGCTAAATCTATGACACCTGGCGAAGGGGGGAAGATAGCAGAAAAGTAAGAGAGGATTGAAATAAAAAAAAAGAGAGCTTTAGTCTTTCAAAGAAAGCGACCACACCCAGTGAGGACAATCCCTTTTAAAAGATATGGAACACTAGAAGCGATGTATGAGCAGACTAAAGTCTCACTCCTTAGAAGTCTGCAAAAGGTGGAGTTGAAAGAGAGATAAAGGAGAATATATTCTATAACAAAATTTATAGATGAGGTCATGATTACTATACAAGGTGCTATTGGCAGTTAGCTCTGATTTCATAAAAAAGATTTATAAATATTAGGTTTTATTAAAAAGACTGGCACTGAAAAAAGGAAGGAATTGAGAGAGAGAGAGAGAGAGAGAGAGAGAGAGAGAGAGAGAGAGAGAGAGAGAGAGAGAGAGAGAGAGAGAAAATATTTTTTAATAAATAACTTAATTTATAAATATTAGGATTTCTTTAAAAACTGGAAAAGAGCAAAAATGGAGAGAGAGAGATTTTTTTTCTATAAATAACCAAAATGATTTATAAATATCAGGTTTTATTAAAAAATCTGAAATTGAAAAAAAGGAAGGAATGGGGAGACCTTACAGACCTTACAGACCTTACAGTTCGTTCGGGTTGCCCCAGGTCCCTCAGTGTGAGGCGCCTCTAATGTCTACCAGAGAGTTGCTAGTACATCTTCCGGTATATTTTGCATCTTCCAATCTTGGATGGTCTGGGATGCAGTTTAGATATTTGTCGAGCTTATTCTTAAACACATCTACGCTCACTCCTGATATATTCCTCAGATGAGCTGGCAACGCATTGAATAGACGTTGCATTATCGATGCTGGTGCGTAGTGGATTAATGTTCTGTGTGCTTTCCTTATTTTTCCTGGTATAGTTTTGGGCACTATTAATCTACCTCTGCTTGCTCTTTCTGATATTTTTAGTTCCATGATATTTTCTGTTATTCCTTCTATCTGTTTCCATGCCTGAATTATCATGTAGCGTTCTCTTCCTTTCTAGACTATATAATTTTAAGGATTGTAGTCTTTCCCAGTAGTCTAGGTCCTTAACTTCTTCTATTCTAGCTGTAAAGGACCTTTGTACACTCTCTATTTGTGCAATATCTTTTTGATAGTGTGGGTACCATATCATATTGCAATATTCAAGTGGACTACGAACATATGTTTTATAAAGCATAATCATGTGTTCAGCTTTTCTTGTTTTGAAGTGCCGTAACAACATTCCCATTTTTGCTTTACATTTTGCCAACAGAATGGCTATTTGATCATTGCATAACATGTTCCTATTCATCATCACACCAAGGTCTTTAACTGCTTCCTTATTTGTGATTGTTTCATTATTAGGTCCCCTATATGCATATAGCTTTCCTTCTCTGTCTCCATAATTTATGATTCAAATTTATCAGAGTTAAATACCATCCTATTTACCTCTGCCCAATCATATACTTTGTTAAGGTCTCTTTGTAGAGCGTTCCTATCTTCATCACAAGTAATTTCTCTACTTATTCTTGTGTCATCAGCGAAACTACTCACTACCGCCGAATCCTTAACATTACTGTCTATGTCTTCAATCATAATAACAAACAATATTGCAGCTAGCACGTACCTTGTGGCACACCGGATATTACCTTGGTTTCATCCGATTTCTCATCGTTTGCAATAACTATCTGTTTTCTGTTGTGTAAAAATTCTTTTAACCATCTTCCTACTTTATCTACGATATTGTGTTTTCTAATTTTCTTTGCTAATATATTATGGTCTACTTTGTCAAAAGCTTTTGCAAAGTCTAGATAAACCACATCTGTTTCATTTCCGCTTTTCATATTTTTGAATATGTTCTCACGGTGGACTAACAGTTGGGTTTGTGTACTTTTTCCGGGTACGAAACGTGTTTGTCCTATATTGAACAAATTATTTTTTATTAAATGTTTCATAATATTTTTCTTCATTACCCTTTCATACACTTTCATAATATGTGATGTTAGACTCACAGGCCTATAATTACTTGCCTCTAGTCTTGATCCACTTTTGAAAGTAGGGGTGATATATGCTAATTTGTGCTCATCATAAATCTTGCCTGTATCTACACTTTGTCTTAATAATATTGCAAGTGGCTTTGCGATAGAATGAACTACTTTCTTTAACAAAATAGCAGGGACTCCATCCGGCCCTGCAGCAGCTCCATTTTTAATTTCATTAATTGCCTGCACAATATCAGCTTCATTAATTTCTATGTCAGCTAAATATTCACTATTTTCGTCCCTTACTTCTATATCATTATCTTCATTATCTATTCTAGGGGTGAATTCTCTCTTATATCGTTCTGCCAGTATGTTGCAAATTTCCTTTTTTTCATTCGTTAATCTCCCTTCAATTCTCAGAGGGCCTATTTCTATTCTTCTTTTATACATCTTCTTCGCATATGAGTATAATAGTTTTGGGGTTTGCTTGATATTTAATAGGGTTTTTTCTTCCAAGTCCCGTTTTTCATTTTCTTTTGATTGTATAATCTTTTGTTCTGCATTTTCTATCTTACTTTTTAGTTCTATAACTTTCCATGCATTTTTTTCTTTTGCAAGACCTTTTTTCCACTTTCTGATTTTCTGGAACAAGATCCTTCTGTCTCTTGGTATGCATGAATGATGTTTACTTTTCTTCTTCGGTATATATTTATCCACTATTTTCTCCAATATTTTATATAATATCTCCGTATTTACCCTTATGTCATCACTTACGAAAAAGTTATCCCAATCTTTGTTTAATTCTTCATTAATTTCTGACCATTTTATATTTTTACTGTAGAAGTTGTATTTTCCATATCCTTCCCACTTTTTCATTTCTTGCTTATCTCTATTTTCACTTGCTTTGGAATGAACTGTTAATTCTATGACATTATGATCTGAAATACTCGCATTATAAACTATTATTTCTTTAACATAATTCATCTCGTTCACAAATACTAGGTCTAAAGTATTTCCTTTCTTGTTGGCAGGTGATTTATTTGTTGAATGTTGTATTCTAGTAGCATATCTAATAGCTTTTCAAATTGCCTCTTATCTTCTGCACTACTATTACTCTCTTTTTTATATGTATAAGTACAACCACAGTCTCCTATTCGTTCTTTCCATTCTACGAAAGGAAAGTTGAAGTCACCAGATAGGAGAATAGTCAGTCCTTGTGATTTCTACATATATCATCCAATTTTTCAATTATTAAGTCAAACTCTTTAGTATTAGGAGGTCTATATATTACTATGTTCATCAATTTTTCAGATTCAAATTCTACGCTATTAGTTCACATTCTGAGTTACTATATTTCTCATATATTTTCCTTGTTTTTTGTCTTTCCCATATATTGCGGTTCCCCCTTGATTCCTATTTTTTCTATCTGATCTATAAGTTTGGAACCCTTTTATTTGATCATCATTCCCAGTCTCTTGGGAATACCAGGTTTCACTTATATTCATTATATCTATTTTCTTTTCATTTTGGGTTAGTTCTTCTAAGTACTCTATTTTTCTTTTTGAGTTACTCGTAACTAAACCCTGCGCATTCATCACTATGATGGTTTGCGTGTTTTCTCCTTCATTTAATATTGGTAGTAATAAGGATTTTCCCATGTCTCTTTCCTGTTCTGGTATGTTGTTCTTTTTTTTCATTTCCAGAAATTCTGACATTAAAAAATCCAACTTTTCCATAATATTTGATCTTCTTCATCATAATTATTCATTTTGTGTCTGAATCTGCAATTTTCTCCGTTTCTGCAATATCCTCTTGCATAATAAATACAGTTATTATCTCTTGAGTAGAATTTCGGAGCTGATGCTTTGAAATTTTTTGCTGACACCTCTGCATATCTCATTGGTGGTTTGCTTTTCTCTTTTACCTGATATTCTTGATTTCTCTCTTTATTTGTTTCTTTCTTATTTTGGATTTTATTACTTGGTTGGTTATTTATTTGATTATGATTCATGGCTACAGGGTGCATATATTTGCATTTTTTGTCGAACTTACATCCTTTTCCTTCTTTTAGGTTTTTACATATTTTTGGATGCAGATCTCTGCAATCATCCCCATAGCCATCTAAGTATGCACATTTACCATATATTTCATAGTTTTGAACCATACCTTAGGATGTTTGTAGTAACATCTTTCTCCAAATCTGCAATTCCCTCTTTTCAAGAGAGAGAGAGAGAGAGAGAGAGAGAGAGAGAGAGAGAGAGAGAGAGAATTTTTTTCAACAAATAACCTAAATGTTTTATGAATATTAGATTTTATTAAAAAACTGAAACAAAAAAAGGGGAGAGAGAGAGAGAGAGAGAGAGAGAGAGAGAGAGAGAGAGAGAGAGAGAGAGAGCATAACATTTGGATAAAACACAGAGGCTGCAATTAAAGCAAGCGGTTTACATCTGAAAGTGTGTAAAGAAGAGCAAAAACCAAATGGACCCTCTGCTTTAGTTCAAGTTTTAACGGTTTTCCGATCACTCCGCTTAAAGCAGAGAGGAGACTGCGTTGGAGAGAGAGAGAGAGAGAGAGAGAGAGAGAGAGAGAGAGAGAGAGAGAGAGAGACCCTGATATCTTCTTTCTGTATTTCCCTCTACCTCCTCTCACTTCTACCTAATGAACACCATATTCTTTCATAACTTGAAATTCAAGTCAATGGCCCCTTTTGTGGTGGGCTTGTTCCATGTGAATAGGTTACATCTTCTGAATAATAATAATAATAATAATAATAATAATAATAATAATAATAATAATAATAATAATAATAATAATAATAATAATAATAATAGGCCCCATGGGCTTGCTCCATATGAATTGGTTTCATCTTCTCAATGGTAATAATAATAATAATAATAACGTTTTACAAACGGAAAAGGCTTACTGAGATCACAAAGTGAAAACTTGCGGTGTAACCTTAATCATCGAATTGAAAGAATTTATATTCACGGCATTTTTAGCAAAAAGATAAAAATAAAAATAAATAAATAAATAAATAAATAAATAAATAAATAAATAAGATTTCATTTGGAAAAACAAAAAAACAAAATACCACTGAATTTTGAACATACTCCAAAAGTTGGTAGAATGGTACGATGGCCTGTCACTCCTTTGAGCATTATATCTGAAGTACCACTCTTTTTTTTTTTTTATGTCACTCCTTTGAACCTATCCCCTGCGAAGGCTGTCCTTCTATCCATAGTTCCCAGCAATTCCTGAGCAATCCCTGACGACACTGAACAAAAGTCATCAGATCAAGCCTTCTCTTGAAGAGGAACGCCAAGGATGCATTGCATCAGTAAGAAAGTTCACAATCTAATCGTTTTGTCCCCTCTGGAATAGATCGAATTAAAACAAAAGGATCTCATTTTAATAGTTCTGAATGCAAATGGATATTGGTAAAGGTAAGGTAATGCATATTTTAGGTAATTCAGATAATGTGCTTTGTTTTATATCCGTTTGTTTTATATCCGTAAAAAAAACTATGATAAATGAGGTTGAAACAAAATCGACATACGAAATGTTTGACAAGGCAAAAAAGTGACGTAAAAGAGAGAGAGAGGAGAGAGAGAGAGAGAGAGAGAGAGAGAGAGAGAGAGAGAGAGTATAATACAAACAAATTTAGAAAATAGTTTAAAGAAAAAAACTGCCAAGCTGCCGGGAGTCGAAGGTATTTGTTGGAGGCCCTGCCTTTTATACTGCCACTTCAGGAAGAAAGCCAGGTGACATCAACTAGGTTGACTGGTGAGGCTATATTGGTAATGAACCACGGACCTTACAGACGTAAACCTAATGCTTTATTGATGAGACAGAACTTTCAAGGGAAATGGAAAATCCCTTTACTTACAAAGCACTTTACAAAATTTAATGCAAACAGGTAAAAACTGCGCCGAAGCGAGTTTTCTGTACAGCATATAATTCTGTATGAAACTGCGGCCTGTGTTGTTGGCACCTATAGTAGCGCCAGACGCACGATCATGACTAACTTTAACTGTAAATATAATAAAAACCACTGAGGCTAGAGGACTGCAATTTGGTGTTTGATGATTGGAGGGTGGATGATCAACATAACAATTTCCAGCCCTCTAGTCTCGGTAGTTTCTAAGTTCCGATGGCGGACAGAAAAATAGACATCTCAATAGTTTTCTTTTTCGACTGAGGTTTAAGCAGAGAGACAACAGACGAAGGGAATAAATACGAATAAGGAAAAAAGGCAACGATAAAGAACAATTAACGTACCGACTTAAGTGTGATGCTGAAATATCTCATTCCCCTTAATCGGTTTATCTACGTCTATATTTTGACAATAAATAAGAGCTTCAGAGATTGTAAAACAAATGGAACATTACCTAGTTGCAACCTACTTGATTTTACTAAATGAATTTGGTGGTAAATGTGACGGAAGTTAAAACAGAAAGAGAGAAATACCTCCATAGAATTACGAAAAACAGAAGAAATATTATTTTGTAAATCGAAATACAATTAAAAAAAAAAAGGCTGACAAATTATGAATAATTGGCATAAACGGAAAAAAAGATAATTAAAGAAATTATTTCCTGAACCTGAAGAGGAAAAAAAAGTCAAACTAAAATACGAAGATGGATGGATATGAGATAAGGAAGAATGATATAATCAGTATATAAGTTTTTTTCTTTTAACCCAAAATTCACCTTCGCAAAGATCAAAGCAGAGGGAAGGGTCCTGCTGTCACAATTTGCTCCCTAATTACCTGTTCTCGAAACTTTAGAAGACTATGTGGGGAAGGCAAGGGGAGGAAGGGGTGGGGGTGGGTGGGGCCATGTTCTAGGGGTTTTATTCCATAACTGGCAATGACAACCTTTGTCATCATCAACATCCTAACAGAGTTATCACCCTGTCACTCATAACTAAAAGTATACATCGGCTGTTAAACCCCTAAATGACTCAGTGAAGTAGAAAAAATCAACTTCCATAATTTTGTCAAAGGACGAATCACAATTATTAGTTTCAATTTTCTGTAAAAGAAAACTACTGAGATGGCTATTCGTCTGTCCGCCCTCAGATCTTAAAATCTACTGAGGCTACAGGGCTGCAAATTGGTATGTTGGCCATCCACCCTCCAACCATCAAACATACCAAATTGCAGCCCTCTAGCCTCAGTAGTTTTAATTTTTATTTAAGGTTAAAGTTAGCTACGACCCTGCATCTGGTACCGCAACAACACAGGGTACCACGGCCGGGGCTGAGAGTTTCGAGCAGCATTATATACACTGTACAGAAAACGTGACTGGGCCGAAGAAACGTCAGCGCATATTGTACTTGTTTTCTTGAAGATTTAAATGCATATCTACTGATCACCTTCTCTGTGAGAGAGACATGAATAAAAAGAGAAGAAAAAACTGACTTTTAGCATAGTTTCATTACAGTCTCCATGATCTGCGAATATATTAAATATACGTATGGGAAAAGGAATCATTCCTTCTCCCTCCCGTCTTCTGATCCCCGACCTTTTTTGTATATTAAAACATCACGAAACATGATTCAGGAAAATGAAATTCCCCCAAGGAATACTTGATAGGCCTCTAGCAGGACTTAAGTTGACATCTCAGAATATTATCTAATACGTAGGCAAGAAGGTCAAGAATGGTTCTGACATATTAGTTCTCTCTCTCTCTCTCTTCTCTCTCTCTCTCTCTCTCTCTCTCTCTCTCTCTCTCTCTCTTTCTAACTTTTACGTAAAAACAAATTTTATTCCTTCGGATCTCTTGTTTATATATTTAGGATCAATGGTGTATAGTACTTCTTCTCCTCACCTCTCTCTCTCTCTCTCTCTCTCTCTCTCTCTCTCTCTCTCTCTCTCTCAATTCCTTCCTTTTTTCAGTTTCAGTTTTTTTTAATAAAACTTAATATGAAACTTTGAAGTTATCTATAGAAAAAAGTTCTCTCTCTCTCTCTCTCTCTCTCTCTCTCTCTCTCTCTCTCTCTCTCTCTCTCTCTCTCTCTCTCTCTTATACGATATATATAAGTCAGCATAAGTCAATTTCCTTCCAAGCCGAGCTGCACAACTTTTTTATTCACTTCCTCGACGCGAAATTTATGGAATATCCCGCCAAGGGGCAACGGCTTTGATCTCTTGACAGCTTTATTAAACCGAGTCTGGATAAAAATCATGACATTAAAAAATCCTCATTGTAGCACGAGTCTTCAAATGGAGAAACAAATCCACAGTTATGTAAATGTACATATATTTCAGTTTAAAAACAGCAAAGATAGCTTTCGGGAATCTGCACGATTCCCCTTATCAATCTGACCAGATTGATAAGGGGAACCGTACAGATTCCCGAAAGCTATCTTTGCTGTTTTTAAACTGAAATATATGTACATTTACATAACTGTGGATTTGTTTCTCCAATCATGACATTATCTGTTCCGAGGATTAAATGGCATCTCTGTCGTATCCTATTTACATAACGTCAGCTTGCCTTATTTCTAAGATTTATTTTGATGCTGCATATATGTGATAGATAGCATTATGATAATGAAAGTCAAATGGTAATTGACAAGTTTATCTAAGACAGTTCATTTTATAAGTATTTTCGTTGCTGACAATTCATCTTATGTTAAATAAGTAATGTCGTTGTTGACAATTCATCTTATGTTAAATAAGCTTTTTCGATGCTGACAATTCATCTTATGTTAAATAAGTATTTTCGTTGCTGAGAATTCATTTTATGTTAAATAAGTATTTTTGTTGCTGAAATGTCTGTTTATTGTACTGAGAGCCTTCTATAAAAGGGATTATCATTATACAAGATATTATATTATATCCCACTGCACACTTTTTGCCTCGTAAATAACTAATAAATATGCGTCCTGGGATTACAAAGGATACATAATTATTATGTATAAATGCATAGTTCCCTCAATTTGACATTGCGCAAGCCAAACGCCGGAACCGTGAAAAAAATGCATTTGTAAAAATAATATTAAATATAAAAATACAAATAATGAAAATGATAAATAAAAATAAAAGTAATAAAAATAGAATAAAAATGAAAAAAAAAATAAAACATAACATAAAAATAATAATAATAAAAGTTTTTAGCACTAGAACAACGACATATTTATCATTGCCCTAATACTTTGTTAAGTATTTTACGAATCCACTTTTCATCAAAGGGACTGGAATATTTCTTTCGGCGCACTTGAGAAGGGTCACCATCCAGATTGATTCGTGAGTGTACAACATTCTTTTCCGCTCATTTAAAAGACCCATTCTTCACGAACATTGACGTAAGACAGCCTTTTCTGTTTCTGGGGTTCTAATTGACCCCACCTCTTTTCCACGGACGCTTTCTTGATCCCAGTTTACTCGTTCAAATAATACTGAATTGGTAAGGATTTTCCACCTTAAGCTCTCTGGCAGTAATGGTCGACTTCCTTCAACCTCTATCCTCACGAGGTTAAGGGTCCCCGGGGGTAACCAGGACACGCCTCCCAAAGGCCCTCTGGACCTGAGGAATAAAGGCCCTCTGGAACTGAGGAATAAAGGCCCTCTGCAACTGAGGAATAAAGGCCCTCTGGAACTGAGGAATAAAGGCCCTCTGGAACTGAGGAATAAAGGCCCTTTGGAACTGAGGAATAAAGGACCTCTGGAACTGAGGAATAAAGGCCCTCTGGAACTGAGGAATAAAGGCTTTCTGGAACTGACGAATAAAGACCCTCTGCAACTGAGAAATAAAGGATTTCTGGAACTGAGGAATAAAGGCCCTCAGGAACTGAGGAATAAAGGCTTTCTGGAACTGACGAATAAAGACCCTCTGCAACTGAGAAGACCTCTGGAACTGAGGAATAAAGGACCTCTGGTCGCTCTCTCTCTCTCTCTCTCTCTCTCTCGGCAGGTAAAGGGGATCAGGGATCGTTTGTGAATGTCAGAGATCTCAATTGATTCCTGATCCTCTTCTGAAAGTTTAGGTAATGGTCACGATGACTGTTTATCGAAGGGCTTTAATGTTTTGTTATCATAAAATAATGACAAATGACAAGACAGTTGATTTGCCGAGGATATGAGTGATTTGTGATTGGAAATGAGGTGATGAAAAGTTAGTTCTTCTCCAAAAATAATGTAAATTTAGGAGAGAGAGCTGAGTACCCGTGGAACAAAGAAAATATTGTCATTGTTTCTGTGTTTGTATGGTGTTTTTACGTTGCATGGAACCAGTGGTTATTCAGCAACGGGACCAACGGCTTTATATGTGACTTCCGAACCACGTTGAGAGTGAACCGCTATCACTACCAGAAATACACACCTCTCACCACTCAATGGAATGCCCGAGAATCAAACAATTGCAAAAATTGCTAAATACTAGTCCATTACGCAGAAGCATAACATTTCTAAAATTTCAAATTTAAAACATTTTACCTCCAAAATAATAATGCCAGTCATGTTACCGACAGCAAATTTCACGTGAGAGGATAATTGCACACTCAACTCGCAGTCGATGTGTGAGAAGTAGTAGTTGAAGGTTCCTTTAGGTAAATCATGTGCAATGGAGTTTATATTTTTTTTGTTCATGGCGAGAAATTTAGCCTTTTATCAGTGACTCCAGTAATGACAGTAATGGAAGTGAGTGTGTGTGCGTGGAAGTCTTACTATAACAGACGCACATATACATATACACGACCACACACACACACACACACAACAACCCACACCCACACACACACACACACACACACCCACCCACAACACACACACACACACACATATATATATATATATATATATATATATATATATATATATATGTATATATATACATGTATGTTTATATATATACTCATATACCTATAATATAAATATATTTATATATCTTTAACTACAGTTCCTTACTCAATAACATGCACAGTCGGATTCCATTATTTTCTAGATTTAATAAAAAAAAATTTATGACTGGAGGGTGGATGATCAACATAACAATTTGCAGCCCTCTAGCCTTGGTTGTTTTTTTTTTTTTTTTTTTTTTTGGGGGCGGACAGAAAAATGTGCGGACAGACAGACAAATAGCCATCTCAATCATTTTTATATTAAAGAAAACTGAAAAAGTGAGGATAGGTCAACTCATTAAAATGAAGACGGTGAAATGCACACACACACACAAATAAAAAGCAGTGTGATTCAGAGGAGCTTTGAGGTAATGGCGCATAGCCCTTTATATCAGTCGACTACAGCGTCTCGCTAATTCAGTGACTTCCTACCCCCAGTTCTTGTGTTGGCCTGCGGGAGATCTTCCGCAGGGCCTCCTGCAAATGCTCTGAGTATTATATCCTCGGGGAAGTTTATAAGATCTCTTCTTTGGCAGAATGCCTCAGTTACACTCGAGGTGGAGACACAGAATTAATCGCCCAAAGTTACGGGTTAGTTCCGATGCAGCTGTGCGAATTATAGGTTTGAACCTCAAGTAGGGCGTAACCACGACCCACTTAGCGGACAGTGGGCGTATAGTACAGGAGCATTAGGTCCTAAAACATGCCAACTTGGAAAAAAAATGCAGAAAGCTGATTTTTTTACTGATGGTACTACAATTCTTCCTCAGTTGAATGACATAAAGTTTACCAAAGTTAACCCTGAGCTTGCTGAGTAATTCAAAATGGCGTGCAAGATGGCTGCCATTAGTACGGAACCCACTTTCTGAGCTAATAACGCTAAAAATGGGGGGAAAAGTTTTACAAATTAGGTTTTAAGCAGTGGAAAGAACATTTTTCATGTCATTTTTTTTATATGTTACCCATTTAGTCATACTTTAATGTAAAAAAAATTCTTTATTTCCTCAAAATAACGTGGTGTGAGATTTTATGCAATTCAAAATATGATTTGTAGTCGTTACTAACTCCTGTTTTCAATTCTCCTACATATACCATATACCCCCTCCCTTTCCCTAATACACTGTGATACCCATTGCAAGGCGGTGGTGAGGAAAAGTGAACTCGTCCTGGACCTGTATAAGCTACTTCCCGTATCTCACTGGTGAGCCGTTCCCAGACACTTATCTACCACACAGATCCTTCGTGATTACACCACATTTCATCAGACAAGGCTGTTCAGGTACTTTATATTCATCTGGTATCATCTCAAAATCTCTCAGAATTTCTCACCTTTGTATTTTATAACATATATATATATATATATATATATATATATATAATTATATAATATATAATAATAATATATATATATATATAAACTACATTAGGTAAAGACTAATTGTATTCAGACTTACTTATTGTGCTCTAAATATCCAATCTCTCGGCACCAAAGGCATTGTTTTCCAAATTATTTGTAATCTGCGAATGAGAATTATTTTTAAACTACGAATTAAGAACCAGTGATTTAGTTTGACATCAGAAACTTTTCTTTGTTTCAAGGTATGAGTGATGGAAGAAAGATGCCGATGTGTGTTTTCTGCAATGAAGCCATTGACATGGATCAGGGTGCAATGGGTCAAAAGGGATTGGACAAAGTCTTAGCAATCAGCAGTGAAATGAAGGATGGGTTAGACCAGTTGTTAGTAAACAGAGCACTACCAATTCCTATACACAGGAGATGTAGACAGAATTATCTCCTGCCTAAAAATGTCAAGAAAAGGAAGAGAGAATCAGATAACTCTGGTAAAAGATCAGAGTACAAGGCACCAATTCGCAGGTCCCAGACAGACGATTTCGACCTACGAAACCAGTGTGTGTATTGTGGAAAGTGTATTGACTATTCTATGATAAGCAAACAACGTCTTAAGAGACGTGATAAAATACATGAATCGAGAACTAAAGACTTTATCCACTCATTACAAGAGAAATGCATAGAACGCTCTGATAAATGGGGCAATGAAGTACATGTGCGTATTCAAAACATTGGAGATACAGTTGCTGCTGAGGTAAAATATCACCATGACTGTCAGGTAAGTTTTCACAAGGGTAGGGAATCTGTGCAAAATCCCACAAAAAGGCCTAAAGGTCGTCTTATAGGGTCAATTGATGAAGAGAAAAATGTAGGATTTTACAAACTTTGTGAGCTCTTAGATAACAATGATGACCACCAATACACTTTGACAGAATTAGAGGGTCTTTTGAAGGATTGTTCTGGAGATGGTGAAGTGTACACTGCGAGACAACTAAAGTCTAAACTACAAGATAGGTATAAAGATAAAATGATTATTACGTGCGAGCAAGGTAAAGAGACAATTTATACATTTCTGAATGAGAGCAATAATATACTGAGACAACATTACAGTAATACTGGACTAACACCTGAAGAAATTACCGACATGGCTGGAGTTCTCATAGAAGATGAAATAAGGACAACCATATATGATAAATCCCAGTATCCAAAATTTTTGGAGATGAGCAACTATGAGAAGATGGAAGAACGTGTTTCTCAACTTCTATTAAGGTTACTTAGTCATCTCATTAAGGACAGACGCCGTAGGATTGCAATATCACACAGTATAACATCAGCTGCATGCCCCAGATCATTTCTCTCTCCAATTCTCTTAGGAGTATCAGTGTACTGTAATGCTAAATTACAGTCTCGTGAATTAGTTGATTTACTTAGCAGTCTAGCATTTGCAGATGATTACCGAGAAGTATGACACCTCTACAGTGCAATGCTGCCTGCAGGAGAGAAAATGTATGAATGGGTTGACAAATTTGTGAATTTTGTATTTGACAATGCAGACATTGACACTCATACACTGACTGGACTTGGAACATGGCATGTTTTGGGAGGCATCGCAGGTGTAACGCCAGCTGGAGAGATTGTAGAAGAAAACTTGCCTCGTTCAACACAAGTTCAGTCCGTTGTAGATGCTGGTAGATTTGCACAATTGCCCACCAAAAAATACAAAAAACCACAAGTACCAGGTCTCAGAAATGTATTAATCAAACCACTAGAACCTTTCAGTACCAACCATTCCTTCTTGAGATTAGGTATAATCTTAGACAATATCTGGCTGGCCAGCTTCCATGTAACACAGACTGCACGGTGCCCATTATGGAGTGGTTTCAATCAAACTCTCATGAAGCAAATCCACTATGATGTAAGCAGAATAGACATTGTGCCATTCATTAATAACAGTCCAAATCATCCAGACACCCTTTACTCTGCCCTCTGCTATGCCTAGGATGTGTCGGAAAAGTACAGGCTGGGTATTATCCCTGTCACATTTGATCAGCCACTATACCAGAAAGCAGTTGAAATAGTACAAGCATCTCCAGACCTTACCAAAGTTATAGTGAGATTAGGTGGCTTCCATCTTTTAATGTCATATATGGGTGCAATTGGACATATAATGGCAGGGAGTGGGCTGTCTGATCTATGGGAGACTGTCTATGGAATCAACACAGTGAAGCACATGCTGACTGGGCATGCTTATGCTCGTGCACTCCGAGCACACATGCTGACAGCCTCTTCTCTTGTTGGGAAGATGCTTCATACATCAACATCTTGTAACACACTCAACTTGGATCATCTTAGAGTTGTCCATGAAAAGCTGCTTGATGGGAAATCTGAGGTTGGGACTCTTCAACAGGACTCCTCTGTGGCTCATCTAACAAATGTATTAGATGATCTAGAACATAACCTGACTACAAACTCAAGAACAGGAAAACTGTGGATTGAATATGTCAAGATGATACGTCTAATGCTCTTGTTTCTACGTGCTGAGCGTACTGGTAATTGGGAAATGCATCTATTTTGTGTCAATGCAATGATCCCCATCTTCCATTCTGGTGGACACCTAGCATATGCAAAGTCTGCCTGTCTCTACCACACACAGATGAAAGAGCTCCCCACCATCATGGACAAGGATCAGTATGTTACATATACAGAATCTGGATACTGGACAATATGCTGGAGTGACCGATTCTGGTCTGGGAATTTTACTGACCAGACCATAGAACAAGTTTTAATGCGGATTTTGAAGACTCGTGGAGGTTTGAAGCATGGCCGTGGCATCACAAGCAGCACTCGGGCAAGGATAATTCATGTCCTGCCAAAGACTATTCCAATATATGAGGTAGTTGAAGGTTTTTGTGGAATTTACTCTCAGACAAGTGATCAACACACTGACATGAGAGCCTCCATGACTGAACGTGACAGGAAACACTATATCCTTTTTTGAAATTGGTTTGATGACCACTTGCCATTCTCATACACAGGTGAGCACAGTGAAAATCTTATCTCGCTCGCAACTGGTATCGTGGCACCAACATCTGCCAATGCTGAGTGTGCCTTTGATATGGGAAGGAAATCAGCTGAAAGTGTGACAGGTAAGAATTTTGCAGATGTTAAACTCAATAGAAATGATCGAGTTACATCAATAGGAGCAGCCACCAATGGAGTGACAGTCTGTGGCAAAGTGGTAGAGGTAGATTCCACACTACTGTTCATGCGTTCACATGTGTTATAGAAAAGCAATCTGAAATGGAAGTCTACCTTCAGCATGAGTTTAGTAAACAGCCTCCTGCATTATTTGATAAAGAGATGATGCGCAAGAATACTAAAAGTAATCTCGCAAGTCTCATAAAAGCTTCAGTTGTACCCATCTCAAGTGATGACCTTCAAAATCCATATTACATTGTCGATGGTGGACATCTACTGCAAAGTGTTCCTTGGCCAACAGATGTGGATGGTTGCACATATGGTGATGTTTGTAGCACATATGTATCATACGTACTAAACACCTTTGGTAAATGCACAGTATGTTTTGATGGGTATTATGCTACATCAACAAAATTTGCAGAGCAGAACCGACGTAGTCTTTTCACACGGTCTCTGCAGATATAATTGTTGATCTTGAACATCCAGTCACTACTAATCAACGTTCATTCTTGGCCAATAGAACAAACAAGTCACAGCTAATAGAAGAGGTTATAGTTCAGCTCTCAAGTAAAGGAGTTAAATGTCTACAGGCAGAGGCAGATGCTGATTACATACTGACCAGCACAACCACTAGTTACGCAGAGGTCCACACTGATTGCCCAGTGGTACTAGTAGGCACTGACAATGATTTACTAGTAATGCTCATTGACAAAGTAACATATAAGAATGTATATATGATGTACTCACGTAATAATGTCTATAAGATCAGTGGTATGCAGGAGGTAATGCACCATCAGTCCCGTTGACACATTCTTCTAGCCCATGCAATCACCGGATGTGATACGGTGTCTGCCCTTTTTAGCATTGGAAAGAAACGAGCACTTACAGTTTTAGAGAACCACAGCCAGTGTGAGATGTTTGATAAATTTAAAAAGTGTGATTCAAGTCATGATGAGATAGCTAGGGTTGGGGAAAATTTTGTATTAAATCTCTACAAGTGTAATAAATCAACATCTCTTGACAAGTCTCGGTACATATTGTACACACAGAAGGTGAGCAAAATGAGCAGCAATTTTAAGCTAGAGAGCCTCCCCCCAACCTCTGCAGCAGCTAAGTACCATTCATATAGGACTTACTTTACAATACAAGAGTGGCTGGGAAATCCTGGAAAGCTAGATCCTACAAATTGGGGTTGGTAGGTAACGTGCTGACTCCCGTCTTCACTGATAGGCCTGTAGCCCCAGAGCAAGTGCTGCTTATTATATCCTGTGGATGTAAGGGAG
>NC_087202.1:6289822-6299822 GCF_015104395.2 Macrobrachium nipponense | reverse complement strand
ATATCAATATATGCAATTATAAAAAACACTGTATCGTGCTTCTAAGAAATAAATAGAGGGATCCACAGTAATATCCTTGTTTATCTAGATATAATATGTTTATACAAAGCTTAAAGCTTCGTCCATCCTCCTGTGGACTTGATCACTAAGCAAATGAGACATGGTATTGGTGAAGAATTCCAAATAAACATAAACAAACAGACAAAGAACATTAACAAGGTTAAAAAACTCGAACAAGTCATTGGGTCGTTTGCCTTTCCATAATTCGCTGTGATCTACGAGGCGGGACAAAGCGCCGGTCTTCTTCCTGAATGACATCTTGACGGTCGTTAACCAAAAAGGTAGTTTGTAGATTAGGCTCTGGAACGGGCGAAGGATGGTTATTTACATTGTCAGATTGAAGGAGGCTGTACACATTTCTGAAGTTCTTTATTTCTGGCCCTTTTGCAAATTTCTTCACTCAAAAGTAAATTGTTCTGTATGCCAGTATTCCCTCAAAAGTGTCATTCAAAGTGATGAGAGCTCCTTCCACGATTCTCCTAGTGGTCCTATCCGCACTCTTATAAATAACTTTTCCTCCCTTGAAGTCATGCCATCGACTTCAAGGGAGGAAAAGTTATTTATAAGAGTGCGGATAGGACCACTAGGAGAATCGTGGAGGAGCTCTCATCACTTTGAATGACACTTTTGAGGGGAATACTGGCATACAGAACAATTTACTTTTGAGTGAAGAAATTTGCAAAAGGGCCAGAATAAAGAACTTCAGAAATGTGTACAGCCTCCTTCAATCTGGATAATGTAAATAACCATCCTTCGCCCGTTCCAGAGCCTAATCTACAAACTACCTTTTTGGTTAACGACCGTCAAGATGTCATTCAGGAAGAAGACCGGCGCTTTGTCCCGCCTCGTAGATCACAGCGAATTATGGAAAGGCAAACGACCCAATGACTTGTTCGAGTTTTTTAACCTTGTTAATGTTCTTTGTCTGTTTGTTTATGTTTATTTGGAATTCTTCACCAATACCATGTCTCATTTGCTTAGTGATCAAGTCCACAGGAGGATGGACGAAAGCTTTAAGCTTTGTATAAACATATTATATCTAGAGTAAACAAGGATATTACTGTGGGATCCCTGTATTTATATATATATATATATATTATATATATATATATATATATATATACATCATATATATATATATATATACATATATATATATATATATATAGTATATATATATATATATATATATATATATTATATATATATATATATATAATATATAAACAAACTACATGACGGACTAATTTATGACTGTTTCCATTCTTTCTAAAAAAAAATAAAAATTAAAAAATAAAAAGTTTGTTTAATTTTCCTGTAGACATCAAAGTTACCCGTGAAGTTTTCGTGAATTTCTCATTACAATTGTTTATCCAAATAACTTCCTTTGAGTCATTACCCAACTGACAATGTGGTTTTCCAAGTATTCACTGAGAAATAAAGTCGCCTGTATGAATGCGAGACAAATATATTTGCAAGAATCAATTTCTACGTAAACATTAGCCAGGTGATCAATTCGAAAATTTTACACATATCTTTGGCCTCCTTCACTTTTTCGGCTTTTCATTATGTTGGTTAGCTAAAAGGATGACTAATTTGATATGTATAACTGAATGAAAAACAGATTGTCTTAGTTATTCAACTATTCATCCTCCACTTTTTGTACAATTCATTACGTTGGTTAGCTAAATGAATGACTAATCTGATATGTATAACTGAATGAAAAAATATATTGTTTTAGTTATTCACCTATTCATCCTCCACATTTTGTACAATTCATTACGTTGGTTGGCTAAAAGAATGATTTGTCTGATATGTATGACTGGATGAAAAACAGATTGTCTTAGTTATTCACCTATTCATCCTCCACATTTTGGGCAATTCATTATTTTGGTTAGCTAAATGAATGACTAATCTGATATCTAACTGAATGAAAAAATAGACTGTCTTAGTTATTCACCTATTCATATGTCCACTTTTCGTGCATTTCATTATGTTGGTTAGCTAAAAGAATGAATAATCTGGTATACACACACACACACACACACACACACACACACACACACACACACACATATATAATATATATATATATATATATATATATATATATCTGAATGAATGAAAAAAAAGATTGTCTTAGTTATTCACCTATTCATTTGTCCACTTTTTGCGCAATTCATTACGATGGTTAGCTAAAAGAATGACTAATCTGATATTAATAACTAAATGAAAAAAGAGATTGTCTTAGTTATTCCCCTATTCATCTGCCCACTTTTTGTGCATTTCATTAGGTTGGTTAGCTAAGAGAATGAATAATCTGATATATATATATATATATATATATATATATATATATATATATATATATATATATATAAAACTCAATGAAAAAACAGATTGCCTTAGTTATTCACCTAGTCATTTATCCCCTGTTTGTGTCTTTCATTACGTAGGTTAGTCAAAAGAATGAATAATCTCATATGTAACTGAATGAAAAAAACAAATTTTCTTAGTTATTCACCTATTCATCTGTCTATGTATTTCCCTTTCTTCTAAGTTTAAAAAAAAATCATTCCAGACAAGCACTACGGAGTCTGTTTTCGAGGGGCTCTTTAACTATTAACAAAAGGAGAACAAGAGGAACTTCCTATTGTGGCGGCCACTGAATACTGATTCTCCTGTCAATGCGCCAATGTTTGGTCGAGGTTGCAGGGTTTCGAGTTTCGACATCATCATTCAAGACTCACTTCCCGTCCTGGGAGGATGTGTCTCTCAAGTGCTTCTTCCACTGAGGAGGTTCCTGTCTCGCCATTAGGACGCTTTGTGGGGAAATTACTGCTGTCACTCTTGGTCCAGATTATGGGATTTTTTTATTTTTTTATTTTTTTGGGGGGAGAGGGGTTGGGTTGGAAGGTAAAAATCTATTTTGAACTATAAATATATAAAATTATGTTCTAAACTGCGTCATGAACGTGATTTTACTCTTCTTTTGATCTCTCCCTGCAGATGATATATACACTATAAATACACACCAACAAATATATATGTGCACTAAGCAGCTACAAATTTCCTTTGATACCCAATTCGCTCTTCCTCGGAATTAATGTATGAATTAAAGAATTTCCCCTTCGGTTAACATATATGAAAATATATTAATTCCGAGGTAGAGCGAATTTGATATCAAAGGATATTTGTAGCTTATGTATGTGTATGAACCACGGTGATGTGATAAAAATTCATATATATATATATATATATGTATACATACATTTATATATATACATATACATACATGTACATACACAAATATGTATATTCATTAATATATACACACACATATATATATGTGTGTGTGTATATATATAAATAAACATTTCTATTTATTCATATACACACACATATATATATATATTATATATATATATATATATATATATATATATATATATATATATATATATTCACTTATAGACGCAGAAACATATACCCATAAACAAACATGCTACTCTGCTAAGCAACAGTTAAGTGACAGACTACCTTTAGAAGTAAAAAAAAAAAAAAAAAAAAAAAAAAAAAAAAAAAAAAAACAGTTATGGCCTGAAGGTCTTCAGAGACTGAAAGTTTGAGCACTCGCAATTCAAGAAGGCAATTCAAGAAGTCTCGTTTGCAAGTTCTCTGCAGCGTTACACGACGAAATGCCGATTCAAAGTTCGTCAACAATATCTCAAAAGCAATATCTATGGTGCTACACTATACCGTGACAGGATATGATGAGTTAAGAGCCACAGTAATGTATATATATGACTGTATTTTTCAGCTGGCTAAAGAGGACGGTTGTGCAACCGGTAGAAAGCTCCCTGCTTTTAACTTTTTTTGAATTCTGGAAAAATATACAGTATCATATACATTATCGTGGCTTTTAACTCATTATGAAAAAAAAAAAAAAAAAATAAAAAAAAAAAAAAAAAACAAAAAAAAAAAATGGTTCCTCGTTGCACGAGTGGTTAAAGTGCTCGCCTACCGATTCGGTAGTCACGAGTTCGACTCCCTGGAGCTCTGCCAACGTGGAATCAGAGGAATTTTTTTTCTGGCGATTAGAAATTCCCTTCTCAATATAATGTGGCTCGGATCCCACAATAAGCTGTAGGTCCCGTCGCTAAGTAACCAATAGGTTCCTAGCCACGTAAACATATCTAATCCTTCGGGCCAGCCCTACTAGGAGAGCTGTTAATCAGCTCAGTGGTCTGGTTAAACTAAGATATACTTAACTGTATCAAAAGTAATGCTTCTGAAGAAGCGAAGTGTAAATGAACAAAGACGAAAAGCTTGTACAGATAATGTTACAGCATTCACTGCATAGCGTTTTCGGGCTTGCATTGGGTGGAGATGCAACCCATGGAAAATAAGCTGCCGTCATTCTTCACAGTCTTAAGAATGTTAATTAATTTTTAATTCTGATATCATTAAGGCGTTCACAATATTAAGGGTCGCCAGGGGCTGATTTGAAAAAAGATTTTGTGAGTAAACCGCGTTTGTGAATTGGCATTTTCAAACGCCTAGTTAGATAATGGGATTTTCGACCACTTTGGAGTCTATATATGCAAGTAGGCTTTTCCATGGGTAAAATAGGATATTTTTTGAAGACTTTGGAGCAAAAAAAAAAAAAAAAAAAAAAAAAGAAGTTGCGACTTAGAGCTCTGGGGGCCCTTAATATTGTGAACGCATCAATTTGATACAAGAATAGCCTACAACTTTGCAGAAATCCTTCATATTGCAAAAAAAAAAAAAAAAAAAAAAAAAAAAACATAGACTCCTCGATACTTATTTGGATGGCTGACGAGCTCTCATCCTGCATATAAAAGTGATCTACGTCACAAGACCTCATTGGTATTCAATAAATAAGATCGCAATTACAACGAGCAAAAAAAAAAAATATATAGTATAAATATCAGAAATGTGTCTCTATCAAACAAAAGCAAATCAAACAATATTTTTTTTCAATCGGTTCCTGGCACATCAAATAGGTATTAAAATTCCATCCCATTTTATATATAACTGTTTTGAAAACGCGTCGATTTGCCTCAAGGTGATTTGGGAAAGGAACTAAAATTAATGTTTCCAAATATCGTTTTTGACAGTAGTGGTAGTGATGTCTCGTACATTAAAAGAAGCGTTTAGTGACATGAAGGCTTCTGATATTCATTCTGACACCGCCTGCATGAAGTTATAGAATGTCAATATCGGGGTTTCATGGCCTCTTGTGTCAGATAAACCTACCTCCCCCCCCCCACATCCCGCCCCCCCCCCAAAAAAAACACTTTGGCGCAATCTAATTCTCTGCACAGCGTATAATCAAGGCCACCGAAAATAGATCTTTCTTTCGGCGGTCTCGGTATAATGCTGCATGAGCCGAGGCCCGTGAAACTTGAAGCACTGCCTGGCGGTGGCCTATCCTACATCGTTGCCAGAAGGCCGATTATAGATAACTTTAAACGTTAAATAAAATAAAAACTACTAAGGCTAGAGAGCGGCAATTTGGTACGTTTGATGACTGAAGGGTGGATGATCGACTTACCAATTTGAAGAACTCTGGCTTTTCTACCGTGTATTTAAGGATACAGGGTGTCCATAAAGTCCCAGTACCATTACAAGTATTTATTTATTGTAATGGTACTGGGACTTTATGGACACCCTGTATATATTTGTGTATGCATATTTTTCTTCTTAAAAGGACTATTTTCCCTCCAACTTAACCCCCCCACCCCCCCACCCCCACCGCCCCCCGCCAAATAGCCACTTGACCTCCGCTATTTATATCACTGTATTTCCTTTCCTCAAGTCAGTACCTCAATGTTAAGTACATCGATTTTCACCGAGGTGTCAAGTCTCGCACTTATGCCATCTCCTACGAGTCCGCTGGAATTCTTGAGTGGATTTTGCCTTAATATTTATGTGTATATATACATATATATACATGTATATTAAAAATATATACATATAAATGTCCTTTACTGTAATACAACAGTGTATGCGTGTTAGTGTGGTATGAAAGAGGAATAGCATTCTAAAGGGTCCCATACACTGAACGGTGGTCTGTATCGTTCCCAAAAACACTGTGTATGGGCTTGTCTGGATGCAAAAGTGGGCGGGGCTTCGTGTCTGATGAACGATCTCAGCGGGAATCTGTCACGACCAGGTTGCTGCTGGCTTGCAACTTAAGACTGTCACACACAGATCGTTCGATGTATGGGTTTGTCTGCCGATATAGCGCTATCGCTCGCGTCTCTTCTAGAGATGATATTCCATGTCTTCTCGAGACAAAATCTTTGTTCAGACTGAAATCGGTGTGGAGATCGTTCATACTGTATGAATAGTGTGTGCGTTTGACGATAACGGCCTTCGTTCAGACAATCGTTCATACAATCGCTCAGTGTATGGGGGCCTTAAGGAAATGTATTTTTTAACCTGGACATAACCCACAAAAATTCTTCGACCTGACGAATAACAATCAAATACCGAAGCATTTTACCACAATCGTTAAAAAAGGAGAGAGTTGATGGCCATCATTTCGAATTCTACTGGCGAATATGTCAGGGCAGTTTGTATATGGATGGGGGAGTATTTACAGGATAAACTGGACTTTTCTATACAATTAAATCGCGTATATATATTTATATATATATATATATATATATATTATAATATATATATATATATATATATATATATATATATATATATATATATATATAATATATATAATTCCTTGCTGGACGAGTCGGTCCCGGTTACGTGTACGACTACCAATCCCAGGCTCCAGGTTCGATTCCCCACACTGCCAACACAAAATCAGAGGAATTTATTTCTGGTGATATAATTTCATTTTCGACATAATGTGGTTCGTATACCACAATAAGCTGTAGGTCCCGTAACTAAGTCTAACCAATCGGTTCCTAGCCACGTGAAAATATCTAATCCTTCGCGCCCAGCCCTACTAGGAGAGCTGCTAATCAGCTCAGTGGTCTGGTTAAACTAAGATAGACTTGACTTCTTTATATATATAAGTTATTTATATATTATATAATTATATATATATATATATATATTATCTAATAAAAGGAGCCCATAAAAAACACCAAAATGTAGAGAGAAAAGTACTATATTTCAGAGACTGCTGTCTCTCTCTTCAGGCATATGAATGAGAAAAAGGGGGGAGAGAGAGAGCAGCAGTCTCTGAAATATAGTACTTTTTCCTCTTACAATTTTGGTGTTTTTATGGGCTCCTTTTATTAGATGGAATTGTGTTGTTACAGAACATTTTTTTTACCAGTCATATATATATATATATATATAATATGAATTTTTTCAAACGGTAGAACCTATGTCACCAAATATATTTATTTGAATTGACATTTGGTATAACATTCTAGAACACATACTGATGTTTAATGTTCTAAAGTGTGGTACATATGAAGCGCTGTAATATTTATATTTGGTATATTTTTTCATTACCGTTATATCTAATGTTCATTTTACACTCGCAAAAACCATAATAAACTTAAATGGCCTCATATGATTATCCTAGGAAGCTTTTCTCGAATCAACAGGTGATTAATGAAAGTATAAGTTTTTAAAAAAATTTTCTTTTATCCCACATTCAAAGGGCGATCGAAAATGATTGCATGCGGTCTTAACCATTGCTAAGAGCTACGTACGACAGCTGGGGAATGAATTTCGCCGTTTACTCGGGGAGTAAACCTGCAAACTACTTTGTTGTTGTTTTTGCTGAGTGGGGGTAGGAAAGGTCTGAAAAAAGGTGTTTCACGTTGTGCTAAAGATATACAAGAATTTTAGGTTAGGATATTTATGATTTTTTTTATTAGAATGAAAATGTAAAAGAATAAGTGATGTGCATGTTAAACATCGCTGGACAATTCTTTCTCATAAAACATAGTGTATCTATTTCAATATTCGTTGGTGAAGCAACGCTCTATTCGACGGCAGATTTGAGCATGTACCCGATTAAGCTGGAGGTTGGATCACGCCTTGTTTATATTTGTATCTTTTATTTATCGTTATCATTTTTAATACATACAATGTCCTATCTTGTTCACGGGGTATTCTTCGTAATTCTGGACTGTAATATATAATGATATATATATATATATATATATATATATATATATATATATATTAGATATATCTATATCTATAGATATTATATATATATATATATATAGATAGAATATATATCTATATATTTTAGATATAATCTCTATATTATATATATATATTATATCTATATATATATAGATATATATATATATATATATATATATATATATATATATATATATATATATATACAATATATCTATATATATATATATTATATATATATATATCATATATATATAGGCTATATCTATATATATATTATATATATATATATATATATATATATATATAATTATCATATATTAAATAAAGATAAATGCCACGAAGGAAAAAATAAGCATGGCAATGGGAAATCCTTTATCACCATTGCTCTCAAACCTGTATATGGAATCTTCGAAAAAAACGCTACTTACCTAATATCATTCATATTCCTGTAAAGTGGTATCGTTACGTTGATAATTGTTTAGCTGTTCTTCATGTCGGTATTGATGTAAATGATTTACTCTCTAAATTAAATAACCAGGTACCATCGATTAAGTTTACTCTAGAATTAGAAAAAGACAATTGCCTCCCTTTCTTAGACGTTTTGATACATAGAGAACCATTTCAATGTAAATTCAGTATTTATAGGAAACCGACTAACAACTTAACTTATGTTCATTTCTTCTCAGGCCACCATCTTAATATAAAAATATCATTTTTTTCCTCTATGTTTTTACGAGCATTGCGAATTGTCAGTCCACAATATTTGGATCAAGAAATTGAATACATAAGAAAAATAGGGAAAGATTTATGCTATCCTTCACATATATTAGACATTTGTTATATAAAGCCCACAAAAAGTTTTATACTGCAAATAACACACAGAAAGAAAATTCTAAGTACATTCTCAGTTTGCCTTATTTTAACGGATTTGAAACCATTAAACCATTGTTAAAAGCTTTTAATGTCAACCTTGTTTCTTCCTATAATAACACACTAAAAAGAATGTTAATAAAAAATGGCCCCAGAGAAAGCAACAACATAATATATAAAATTCCATGTATGGATTGTCCCTCATTCTATCTCGGACAGACCAGCAAGGGCTTAGACGTAAGGCTAAGCCAGCATAAATACTCTGTAAAAACAGGGCAAAAATCTAATGCATTATTTATTCATTTAAGTGAAAACAACCACCGAAGTTTAATTGGATTGACAGTTCAGTAATTGCACGGTCAAGAGATGTCTTATCACGAAATCTTTTAGAATCTGCTTTAATACAACTTACTTTTCATTGTAATTTCAATGTTAGTCGTGACCTTTTTCATTTAGACCCTTGTATCTGTAACATGTTTAAGAATGACCTTAAATATATAATTACTGACTTAAATAAAAATCAGTTGCCTTAGAGTTATTAAATTTTATTGTAATGTATGTCTGTCATGTTTTGTGAAATATGGTTTTGTTTACCAGGTTCTGTATAGCTGTCACTATAATCCTTTAATTGTTCTGGAGATTGTATCTGAGATGATTGTCTTAAACCTTTAATTGCACCCTTTGTTTATGCTTGTTTGGGAAGGTTTCTTATCTTCCAGGTGTGTCGGATTCTAGGCACTAATCCTTTTATAATCCCTATCTGTCCAGTTATACGAACCTTCTTGTATTGTCTTTTCTCGTATTTTTGTCAGTATCTGCTCAGTAAAGGGCTTTTAAGTCGAAAGATCTCGCAGACTCCTTCGTTTATTTTTCCTTCGTGCATTTATCTTTATTTATGGATTTA
>NC_087202.1:6274822-6287322 GCF_015104395.2 Macrobrachium nipponense | reverse complement strand
TATATATATATATATATATATATATATATATATATATATATATATATATATATATATATATATATATATATATATCTATATATATATCTTTTCTTTACAGTAATTAAGCCAGTATACCACCCCTTGCTGTTCAGGATTACAAGTAAGGACACATCTGTCTTCAAGTCGTTTCGTCCTAAGATAGAAAACTGAAAAATCTGGGCACTTATTCAAAACGGACTCTCACTGCCGTGTACTACCAAAAAATGTACTACAAGACACCTAACGCAGCCAAATCTCTGACACAAGATTGTCCGGAAAACAACAGCTAAATACAAACAAACAAAAAATGCTGAAAAAAAGAGAAATACTAACAATTGAAAATTCGCCTCTCTTCCCATCATTGAACTCGTCCAAAAGCCCGAAATTCCGCCCCAGAGATCGTGTCACGGTCACCTTTTCGAAAAAAACACTGAATACTTGACTTCCATTTGTTACTAATAAGAAAAACAGGACACCAGGTAAGTGATTTGTGATTTTGATTTATTGTAAATAGAAGCAACATCTGTGACAGGGGTTCCAGGAAAACCTACAAATGAAACAGACCCGTGACTGCAAACACAAGGGAAGACAGAGGCGCATCTAATAATGGTAAAATATAACATAGCAGGGAAATCACGGTTCTCCTGAGCCACTAGGAGACGGGGATCATATCACTGCGGGCAATATAGCGAGTCACTGGACAGCGGAGTCATAACCTACGTCACCAAACACGATAGAAGGACTTACTTGGTTGATGCAGTGTTGTTTGTCTGGGATTTCTGATGATAGGTCCCGTCATTTAGCGACGTTGAGTGCCAGCTGACGTCACCGGGATAACTGGTACGGCTGCAATAATCACTCCCGGTAAAACTGTAAAAAACTGCTGGCATAACTCTTCGTACGAAACGAACTGAGTGTTCGTCCCTTTTCACCCCAGTCTAGGAAGGAGTAGCAAGGGCTGCAAAACACTAAGTATACCGCAGAGCCATCTATTAACTACGACTGCATCGCAGCAGGAGAGCCATCGTATGTTCGTCTAGTACTACAGGCGTTTAACTGCACGACGCGTCCTGAACTTCTGTAGAGAGAAAAAAAAAAGTATTTAAATTTAATTAAGAACCAAAGCACAAAACCAGCATCGAAATAAATCTTATTCTGGAGGAATTTCTACACAATATAGAGTGGGTGTTCGACAATTATCCCACTGATTCAACGCTTGCATAAGAATTTCACCTACAGAAATGCTTTTAACTGACATTTCTATGGCACGTTAATTCTGGCTTTGATGTGAACAGATGTTGAAATTACTTGCAGTCCTCTAGGTATAAAATGAAACCAAGAAAATGGTTTTTGATATATATATATACTATATATATATATATATATATATATATATATATCTATAGAATATATATCTATATATATATATATATATATATATATATATATATATATATATATATATTATATATATCTATAGATATATATATCGATATATATATATATATATATATATATATATATATATATATATATATATATATATATATATATGTGTGTGTGTGTGTGTGTGTGTGTGTGTGTGTGTGTGTTTGTGTGTGTATGTATAATTCCCATAATCTGTGCAAGATTTTTAGGAACAAAAGCCAGCCTGAAAAATATATGAAACTCAACTTCATATTCAACTAAAGATATTTCCATCAGTCCATAAAGTAGGCAATGAAATTCGAGCTGTTATAATGTTTAGCCTAAAGAAACAACCATGGATAATAAAATGTATGGGTACATATATTTCTAAATATGTCCACCCATACATAACTATGAATTTTTTTCTTCATTTCAAGACTCACGTTCCTATGAGTATTTCCTAATTACCAAAACCATTGCAAGAAATACAACCATATCAAAAATGAAGATGAACTAATGCAAAGTAATGAGATGTATCTAATGTGGTCATTCAAACATTTATTTGATCTAGAAGTATGACCACCTGTTGTTTGTTTGTTTATATGGTGCTTTTTACTTTGCATGGAACCAGTAATTCAGCAACGGGACCAACGGCTTTACGTGACTTCCGAACTACGTCGAGAGTGAACTTCTATCACCAGCAATACACAACTCTCACCCCTCAATGGAATGCCCGAGAATCGAACTTGCGGCCACCGAGGTGGCACGCCAACACCATACCGACCACACCACTGAAGCACCTACGTATTCAACATTCATGACAGTGAAGTTCTTTACAAGATCAGAATTCTCCTGTAAAACTGATATAGCTGTGTAGTTTAGCAACTCTAAAAACCCTTTTTGAGTGACAGCCTTTAATTTGCTTTTGGAATAACATTTTCGACATATTATTAGAAAAGAATAATAGAACAGGCCAAGCGCTGGGACATATGAAGTCATCGTTCAGCGTTGAATCTGACAGTAAGAAGGTTTGAAAGGTTTAACATGAGAAAAACCCCATAGAAGTTGCACTAAGAAATACTTGTTAGGAGAAGGTGGATAGCAAGATGGATGAGACTATCAACGGAGGTGCAGTAAAAGAAATGAAAGGGGTTGCAGCTAGGGGCCTTGGAAGGGACGATTATAAGATAAATTCAATAATATTCGGTAAGGACAACAATGCTCATCCCAGTCTAGAATGGGGCCATTTTAAGGAACATCATCAGAAGAATGACTATCATCTATTTGCTAATTAGTTTATTCTTTTATTCTAAAAATAAGTGGGGGTCTCTTCTCTCTATATTTAAATAAGTGGGGGTCTCTTCTCTCTTTATTTCCCTTTACCTCCTCTTACTTCTTCCTGATGAACACCTTTATATTCTTTGGAAGCGTGAATTTCTAGTCAGTGGCCCCTGTGGTGGGCTTGTTCCATATGAATGGCTTTCATCCTCTGAATAATAATAATAATAATAATAATAATAATAATAATAATAATAATAATAATAATAATAATAATAATAATAATAATGAACTAAACAAAAATTTCTTTCAGATATCCTCTGAAGATGGAAAAAGAATCCCACAACATTAATGAGTATAACTTGTTTACTTTTAGTATTGCCATAGTATTTTTGTCAGACTTATTATTATTATTATTATTATTAACAATAATTAATAATAATAATAATAATAATAATAATAAAATAATAATAATAATAATAAATCTTATTGAAGGATATTGCTACATCAGCTGCATTTAACTTGTAAATAGTCTTCTCTATTTTTCTAATAATTGCTTTCTCTCTGCTATTACAACTGGCGAATATTGCGCCGATATTACTCATCAGGAGGAGTCATTTTCAGGGATATTGCTGATGAGTAATATCAGCGCAATACTCGCCAGAGAGAAAGCAATTATTAGAAAAATAGAGAAGACTATTTACAAGTTAAATGCAGCTGATGCAGCAATATCTTTCAATAAGACTTGTTTGAAAGAGGGTCTCCTTCCAATAAATAATAATAATAATAATAATAATAATAATAATAATAATAATAATAATAAAAATAATAATAATATTGAAAGATATTGCTGCATTCACCTTGTAAATAGGCTGTTTACAAGTAAAATGCAGTTGCTGCAGCAATACCTTTCAATAATACTTGTTTGGGAGAGGGTCTCCTTCCAAATAATAATAATAAAATAATAATAATAATAATAATAAATAATAATAATAATAAATAATAATGAATGCATAATAATAAAATAATAAAAATGCCAAACTGGAAAGCCCCAGGTCCCGATGAAGTCCATGGATACTGGCTCAAAAACTTCAAGGCCCTACACCCACGAATAGCAGAACAACTCCAGCATTGTATCTCAAATCACCATGCACCCAAATGGATGACCACAGGAAGAACATCCTCAGTACAAAAAGATAAGAGTAAGGGAAATATAGCCAGTAACTACAGGCCTATCACCTGCCTACCAATAATGTGGAAGTTACTAACAGGTATCATCAGTGAAAGACTATGCAATTACCTAGAGGAGACAAACACCATCCCCCACCAACAGAAAGGCTGCAGAAGGAAGTGTAGGGGCACAAAAGACCAGCTCCTGATAGACAAAATGGTAATGAAGAACAGTAGAAGGAAAACCAACCTAAGCATGGCATGGATAGACGATAAGAAAGCCTTCGACATGATACCACACACATGGCTAATAGAATGCATGAAAATATATGGGGCAGAGGAAAACACCATTAGCTTCCTCAAAAATACAATGCACAACTGGAATACAATACTTACAAGCTCTGGAATAAGACTAGCAGAGGTTAATATCAATAGGGGGATCTTCCAGGGCGACTCACTGTCCCCACTACTCTTCGTAGTAGCCATGATTCCCATGACAAAAGTACTACAGAAGATGGATGCCGGGTACCAACTCAAAAAAAGAGGCAACAGAATCAACCATCTGATGTTCATGGACGACATCAAGCTGTATGGTAAGAGCATCAAGGAAATAGATACCCTAATCCAGACTGTAAGGATTGTATCTGGGGACATCAGGATGGAGTTTGGAATAGAAAAATGCGCCTTAGTCAACATGCAAAAAGGCAAAGTAACGAGAACTGAAGGGATAAAGCTACCAGATGGGAGCAACATCAAACACATAGATGAGACAGGATACAAATACCTGGGAATAATAGAAGGAGGTGATATAAAACACCAAGAGATGAAGGACACGATCAGGAAAGAATATATGCAGAGACTGAAGGCGATACTCAAGTCAAAACTCAACGCCAGAAATATGATAAAAGCCATAAACACATGGGCAGTGCCAGTAATCAGATACAGCGCAGGAATAGTCGAATGGACGAAGGCAGAACTCAGCAGCATAGATCAGAAAACCAGGAAACATATGACAATACACAAAGTGCTACACCCAAGAGCAAATACGGACAGACTATACATAACACGAAAGGAAGAAGGGAGAGGACTACTAAGTATAGAGGTCTGCGTCAACATCGAGAACAGAGCACTGGGGCAATATCTGAAAACCAGTGAAGACGAGTGGCTATAGAGTGCATGGGAAGAAGGACTAATAAAAGTAGACGAAGACCCACAAATATACAGAGACAGGAGAATGACAGACAGAATAGAGGACTGGCACAACAAGCCAATGCACGGACAATACATGAGACTGACTAAAGAACTAGCCAGCGATGACACATGGCAATGGCTACAGAATGGGAGAGCTAAAGAAGGAAACTGAAGGAATGATAACAGCGGCACAGGATCAGGCCCTAAGAACCAGATATGTTCAAAGAATGATAGACGGAAATAACATCTCTCCCATATGTAGGAAGTGAAATACGAAAAATGAAACCATTAACCACATAGCAAGCGAATGCCAGGCACTTGCACAGAACCAGTACAAAAAGAGGCATGATTCAGTGGCAAAAGCCCTCCACTGGAGCCTGTGCAAGAAACATCAGCTACCTTGCAGTAATAAGTGGTAGGAGCACCAACCTGAGGGAGTGATAGAAAACGATCAGGCAAAGATCCTCTGGGACTATGGTATCAGAACGGATAGGGTGATACGTGCAAATAGACCAGTCGTGACGTTGATTGACAAAGTCAAGAAGAAAGTATCACTCATTGATGTCGCAATACCATGGGACACCAGAGTTGAAGAGAAAGAGAGGGAAAAAATGGATAAGTATCAAGATCTAAAAATAGAAATATGAAGGATATGGGATATGCCAGTGCAAATCGTACCCATAATCATAGGAGCACTAGGCACGATCCCAAGATCCCTGAAAAGGAATCTAGAAAAACTAGACGCTGAAGTAGCTCCAGGACTCATGCAGAAGAGTGTGATCCTAGAAACGGCGCACATAGTAAGAAAAGTGATGGACTCCTAAGGAGGAAGGGTGCAACCCGGAACCCCACACTATAAATACCACCCAGTCGAATTGGAGGACTGTGATAGAGCAAAAAAAAAAAAAAAAAAAAAAAAAAAAATAATAATAATATCAGCCTGTAGGTTATCTGATAATGAGAGTTCGTATAACACTTGAGCAATGAGACAAGGGTTTGGAGTACCAGTCGTGATCTAGCAGGTGTTTCCTACGATAAAGTGACAAATCCAACTGCCTATCGAATGCCGCAGACAGGCGCTTAACACCTGTAGGCATCGAACTAGAAATAACAATCACGAAAGGTGACGTCCTTATCTTACAGACAATTACAGCACGTTCGGGTTACCCCAGGTCCCTTAGAGCGAGGCACCTCTAATGTCTACCAGAGAAATGCTAAGCATCATCCGGTATATTTTGAATCTTCCAATCCGACGTACATCTGTTCTACTTATGCAAATGTATAACTCTTTAACGCATTATTATTATTATTATTATTATTATTTTTTTTTTTTGCTCTATCACAGTCCTCCAATTCGACTGGGTGGCATTTATAGTGTGGGGTTCCGGGTTGCATCCTGCCTCCTTAGGAGTCCATCACTTTTCTTACTATGTTCGCCGTTTCTAGGATCACACTCTTTTCACGAGTCCTGGAGCTACTTCAGCCTCTAGTTTTTCCAGATTCCTTTTCAGGGATCTTGGGATCGTGCCAAGTGTTCCTATGATTATGGGTACAATTTCCACTGGCATATCCCATATCCTTCTTATTTCTATTTTCAGTTCTTGATACTTATCCATTTTTCCCTCTCTTTCTCTTCAACTCTGGTGTCCTATGGTATTGCGACATCAATGAGTGATACTTTCTTCTTGATTTTGTCGATCAGCGTCACGTCTGGTCTATTTGCACGTATCACCCTATCTGTTCTGATACCATAGTCCCAGAGGATCTTTGCCTGATCGTTTTCTATCACTCCCTCAGGTTGGTGCTCGTACTACTTATTACTGCAAGGTAGCTGGTGTTTCTTGCACAGGCTCCAGTGGAGGGCTTTTGCCACTGAATCATGCCTCTTTTTGTACTGGTTCTGTGCAAATGCCGGACATTCGCTTGCTATGTGGTTTATGGTTTCATTTTTCGTATTGCACTTCCTACATATAGGAGAGATGTTATTTCTATCTATCGTTCTTTGGACATATCTGGTTCTTAGGGCCTGATCTTGTGCCGCTGTAATAATTCCTTCAGTTTCCTTCTTGAGCTCTCCCCTCAGTAGCCATTGCCACGTGTCATCGCTGGCTAGTTCTTTAGTCTGTCGCATGTATTGTCCGTGCATTGGTTTTTTGTTATGCCATTCCTCTGTTCTGCTTGTCTTTCTCGTGTCTCTGTATATTTCTGTGTCTTCGTCTACTTTTATCAGTCCTTCTTCCCATACACTCTTGAGCCACTCGTCTTCACTGGTCTTCATATATTGCCCCAGTGCTCTGTTTTCGATGTTGACGCAGTCATCTATGCTTAGTAGTCCCCTCCCTCCTTCCTTTCGTTTTATGTAAAGGCTGTCCGTACTTGCTCTTGGGTGTAGTGCTTTGTGTATTGTCATTATGTTTCCTCGTTTTCTGGTCTATGCTGCGGAGTTCTGCCTTCGTCCATTCCACTATTCCTGCGCAGTATCTGATTACTGGCTCTGCCCATGTGTTTATAGCTTTTATCATATTTCCGGCGTTGCGTTTTGACTTTATTATTATTATTATTATTATTATTATTATTATTATTATTATTATTATTATTATTATTATTATTATTAGGAAAATTAGGGGCGACTCAGCAGCTGCCTAAATCAACATCATTTTCCTATTTTCCTCGAATGCGCAGCCCGAGAAATCTGACCTATGCTACGGAAAATTGTCGCCATTCTCGTTTCAATTGTTTCTCGCGTCTTGCCAAGCTCGTCATGCGATAATGGTGGAAATGGTTCTGATAAGTTTGTTTGTGTGTGTGTGTGTGTGCAAGGGAGGAACGAGCTGGAACGTCCTTCCTAGGACTAAATGGTATACCCAAAGGTGATATATCCAGTTTGTCTAATTTAGAGACATTCTGCTTTTGGAATTCATCTGCCGTCGACAGACAAATCAGAATATCAGACAACTTCGCCTAAATACTTGGAATTGCAAAGGAAACTTATAAGGAATTAGTATATATACGCGCCCACGCAAGTACACACAGGTATACATACAATGCTTTCTTCGATTAATTTTATCCGAGTCATTTCTACCAGTATCGCATAACGAGTTTTGCACTACGTGAAAAATGAATCATATGAGAACGGGGTCATTAAAACACTTTGGCTTACAGCTTGATAAGTGGAAGTCTGTCCATCGAAATATAAAGTCCTTTGCTTTAAGCCAATGTATTTCGATGGGCCTTTTATCCTTGAGACGTATCCTGTTTTAACAGAAGAATTTATTCACACCCACACACACACACGCACACACACGCACACACACACACACACACACACACATATATATATATATATATATATATATATATATATATATATATATATGTGTGTGTGTGTGTGTGTGTGTGCGTGTGTGTGTGTGTGTGTGTGTGTATTATAGTAATTTGTTAACTTGTTGTTAAGCTCTGATCAATTTCAGCACTTATGAATGAATAAAAATTGTCCAGTGACAATAATATCAAAGAGCACGAAGGCAAAACAATGAAGAAACCCAACCTTTCGGTGACTCAGATCGAAAGAGATCTTTATTAGAGTGGAAAAAATTTTTTTTAAATTGCAGTAAGCATAATAAGGAAGGCTGATGATCACCTGGGTCTTTTTTTCCCACGAGCAACGCCAGATAACTGACTGCCTCATGAAAGCTGAGGGACTGAGTACTAACGTCGAATTTCGAAGCGAATGAAGGAATCGGTTTCATTATCAAGGTGAAATGAAGCTGCCTTTTAAGGGACGCCATTTGAGAATCTACTTAGGTAGGCAAGATGTGTATACATCCACTTCCCCTCAACCCCCCCACCCCCCCGCCCATTAATTTGAGTAACAGGAACTTTTCATGGAAAGAGGAAATACATGAAAAATAAATCCAAGGGTGATAAATGTTAAATAGTAACTAATACTATAAGTATCTCAATTTTAAGCTGTCTTTAAAAGAAAACTATTGTGCTGGCTTTGTCTGTCCGTCCGCACTTTTCTCTCTCCACCCTCAGATCTTAAAAACTACTGAGGCTAGAGGGCTGCAAATTGGTATATTGATCATCCACCCTTCAGTCATCCAACATACCAAATTGCAGCTCTCTATCCTCAGTTGTTTTTTTTATTTCATTTAAGGTTAAATCTAACCATTAATCGCATGAGTGTGTCAACGATAAAGGACAGGCCAATACCGGGCCGTTGGTTAAATTTTCATGGCCGCGGTTCATACAGCATTATACAGAGGCCACCAAAAGATAGATGCATTTTCGGTGGACTTGATTATACGCTGTACAGAAAATTCGATTGCGCCGAAAAAACTTCGGTACTTTTTTTTTTTTTTGCTTGTTTTGGTAATCATCAATCTGGTAATTCAGATAACCCACTGACTTCCTTTTAAGATGAAATATGGGATATTCTACCATTGTTTATATGATCTAATAAGCTTATACAATTTGGTGTGTGTGTGTGTGTGCGTGTTATGATTACAAATACCCTCGAGATCTATTACATCTTTGTCTAATATCATGCCGCGACTACAAATGTCTCTGCTAACAGATGTTACTCAAATGCCACAGAGGTTTAAATCTGGCTAAAGCAAGGACTGACGGAGAATACGAACTATGGGCCTGCAGCACATGTGACACACCTGCCGAAAGGATAAATAATTCTGGCTCTTTATGGCTTTCCGAATCGATTTCGACCCCATAAGCATTTCCTTTCGTGGAGTACCTCAAGGGGAGTAACAGTCGAGGGTATCGACTTGTTTTCCAAGAGCCATAACTTCACATTTGAATGACTAACCAGGTACCTGAAGCGATATACTGCAATTAACACATGCGTCATATGTTATGAAAGCAATAACATAAAAAAAACTGCCTCGTAGGGAATCTATGTGCAGCCTAATGGCATGCAATGAATCATTATGCATGAAAATTGGCCACATTTCGACAATTCATTGCAATTCGGCCACATTGCAGAGGGCTTATTAATGTCAGTAATGCAATATGGCTGACTGAATCTTATTGTCTTGATATTTCGTCTCGTCACGTAATAATAATAATAATGAACCAAACAAAAACTTCTTTCAGTTTTCTTCTTAAGATTGAAAAAGAAAACCACAAAATGACTGTGTATAACGTGTTTACTTGTAAGTATTTACATTTATTTTACCCAACACTCGAGTACTTTCAGGCCCTCTCTTGAAAATGGGCCACAGATAGGGCCTGAAAGTACTCGAGCGTTGAGTAAAATAAAATGCAAATACTTAGTAGTAAACACGTTGCACACAGTCATTTTGGGGGTTTCTTCTTCAATAATAATAATAAGCGAATCGCAGTTCTCGAAAAGATCTCGGAAGATAATCGTCTATTAGAAATATCTTTCGTCACTTTTCCCAGAACCGCGTGACGACCATGAGGAGGTTGGTAGGTAATATTATCTAGCAAACAATTGAAATAGAGAATGACATGAATTTCTGCAGCACAGGTGTGGCGTCTCGTTTCTAAAAGGCTCGGAAAATCCAAATGTGGTTCAGAAGGCGCTCAGTTCTCGTAGTTAGTGGCTGTGTTCCTCTCTGCCTGCTTGGAGGAGGGGTGGGGGTGGGGGTGGGCATGCATTTGTGAACTGACAGTGAAAGCCGTAACTAGTCTGAGGTTAATGTTAATTCTACATTATCATTGCATAAGGTAAGGATTTCATAATACGTTTTGCATTATTTATAATATATATATATATATATTATATATATATATATAAATCTTATGTATATATATATATACATACATTTAATTAATATTTATATATATATATATAGACATTTATGTATATATATATATATTATATATATCAGTATATATATATATATATATATATATATATATATATATATTTAAATATATATATATATATATATATATATATATATATATATATATATATATATATATATATATATATATATATTATATATATATATATTATATATATATATGTATATATAAGATATATATATATTAGAGAGAGACGAGAGAGAGAGAGAGAGAGAGAGCGAGAGAGAGAGAGAGAGAGAGAGAGAGAGAGAGAGATCCATCAAGGTAGGGTAATAAGTAAAAATTTATATATACGTATAATATATGTATATATACTTATATATAATATATGTACATATATATATAAATTTTATTTGTTATCCTACCTTGATGGATCTCTCTCTCCTCTCTCTCTATCTCTCTCTCTCTCTCTCTCTCGCTCTCTCTCCTCTAACAAATATATATATATCTATATATGTGTGTGTGTGTGTGTGTGAAACCTTACTATACTCTGTTTTTTTCCATCTGTCCGTCCGCCTGTGGTGTTTGCGCATGGTAGCACTGCGTCCTGGGCTTTAAATAATATCCTATTTCGAGTATTAACGGTGTAATTTGCATACAGTAAAATATTAAAACACTTTTCAGTTACAAATGTATACCAAGATATCCTTTTCTTTACCTAAAACTTACACATAGCTTAACTATTTAAAGCCCGGGACACAGTGTTACCATGCGCGACCACCACAGGCGGATGGACAGGTGGGAAAAAAACAGAGTATATGTCTCTTAATTTTGTCAAAGTGATCACAGTGATTTAATAATTCCACAATATGCGGACAATCTTCTCCCGTCCCTCCAGAGATATTCTCGCCTTTATACTCTCAAATAATAAACCGTAGAATAATCCGTTAATATCGAATACTTCACTTTAGCAATAACTCACACCAAAAAGAATTATCTGAGAAACTACTTAGTGCCTTGACGAGGATTCGAAATCCATCGCCTTCTAAGATTAGAAAAAAAAGATAGAAGAAAGCGACATTACTATGCATTAGGATTCCCTAACTCAGTGGTTCTCAACCAGGGGGGTATTCCCCCCTCGGGGGAATTTGAGAATTTCAGGGTGGAATATTGACCACAAATTGGTAAGCTCAAACTGGCTCTAGGACCACACACAAAACGCAGCGGGCATCGGTCCACATTGCTGAATGGTCACGCTGTCTGTCTCGTTCTTTTCTTAACACGGGATTTGAACTATGGGTCCAACTTAACAAACACTCCAAGGGAAACAATAAAAGGAACAGTAACCATCCACACCTGCGAATGACTACACTCACCTGAACACCTGTCCGACGCAACTGTCGCAATCACATTGCTGTTCTTTTAGAACAAGCTTCGCTTTGGAAGGATATCTCTGACTGAGATACAGAAAGAATAATAATGATAGAAAGAATTATAATAATAATAAATATTATTTCAACTCAGGGCCATATACATGGAACATACAAAGTAGAGATAACACAATAGACATAATCTAGATACAACCGATAACATGATAAAAAAGGATGAATCGGCAATATCCGCACAGTTGCTGAAGAAGC